>NC_089508.1:86800063-87101313 GCF_036850995.1 Saccopteryx leptura
AAACTACGTGCCTGCTTCAGGCACATGCACAGGGTCAGGGTCTCACACAATAGGAAAATCCCCTCCAGTCTGGAGACAGCTTTTCACAAGACCAAGGGAAAGCAGAGCAGAAAGAACACACAGGGATTTCCTCAGCCCTGCGATCATCTTTAATCCTGAATATTTTTCTATCTCCAAGTGTCCCATGCCCAAATAAACAAAGGATGTCTGCTTGCTGTTTGAAGGGCTTCTAATTAGGAAAAAACAAACAAACAAAAATAAAAACAAAACAAGTAGCCACTCACAGGAGCTGTTCTTTTATTTTTTAATATTTTATTTATTGATTTTTTTTTAGAGAGAGAGGAGAGAGAGAGAGAGAGAGAAGGGGGAGGAGCAGGAAGCATTAACTCCCATAGGTGCCTTGACCAGGCAAGCCCAAGGTTTCGAACTGGCAACCTCAGTGTTCCAGGTTGACGCTTTATCCCACTGCGCCACCACAGGTCAGGCCAGGGAGCTGTTCTTTTCGACTAAAGAAGCAACGTTGGGCAAGCAACATGTGGGAGATGTCGGGGTGGTGGTGGGGGCACACTCTTTAGTTGATTAGATGAGCCAAAGGAAATTTTGCCTTCCAAGGTGTGAAAGATGTCACAAACAGGTCAGGCTGGGTCAGTTTATCAGCTTCAGGTCAGGCTGGTTTTAAGAATAAGCTCTGTGTAGCCTACTTAGTCTTTGTATTCCCTAAAGAAAGATACTTTATACAAGGTGGGATTTTAATAATCATTTGCAAATGTACTAGATTTAGTCTCAGCCCAAGAAAGCAAAAATAAGATTATTTGGTTCTATAAGCTATTTTGTTAATAATGTTAACTTCCAAATAGCCAACATAATACTTAGTCGTTTTGCCCAAATCACTAATATTTTTAGGGCTTGATAAATTCTCAATGTGTAAGGAAAAGAGAACAGAATGTAGAAAGTAAAATAGGAGCCTTTAGGTTTTTAAAACTCTTAGGTAACCAACCTACCCTCTCTTCCAAAAAGAAGAGAAAAAAAAAAAAACTACCACAAATTAATTCCCTTGAGCTCTACCAAAGAAAAGGCAAGGATGTGGGCTCATGGAAGGAGGCAGTGGTAGAAGCTGAGAGAGGAGGAAAGGCAAAGCAGGAACATCTCCCGAGATCTCACCTCACAACAGCGAGGCCATCACTGAGAGAAAAAACTCAGTTCATGATAAAACTGGGCAAGACATGCAAAGAAAGGAGGAACAGAGAAGGCGGGCTGGGACAGGGATTGATACTTAATAAACCAATAGCTAGCTCCCTATGTGCCAGGCATTGCTCTGTTTCACATGTAACCATCCAGAGTACATGCTGGTGCTGTCCCTTCTTCTACCGACAGAGATACTATGGCACGGCATCACACAGCTTGATTTCCAAAGCTCAGGTCCGTAATCAGATTGACTGGACTAGGATTATACTTCTTTTATCCCTTTATCAGTGTTAGGCTATCAATAATTACTCCACTGAAAATCATCACCCCCTGAAAAAAGCCACACAAACAAATCAGTCACCTAGCCACCACAGCAGTCAGCCTTGGTCAGTGGCATCATGGGCTTCTACTGAATCAGCAGCCTCCCAGGGCAAACCACATACAGCCCCTAGCACAAAAATTTCATTTCATTCATATACACAGCCATAATCTCACCATTATTCAGTTATCGCAAATACTTAATTCAATTCAAATACACTGTCTTAGTATGTGGGATAAAATGATCAAATTCAATCTTTTTAACTATTTGCAATTACTCAAACAAATCAGTATTGCAGTTAAAGTCACAAGCAAAATGAATTTCTTAAAAAAAAAAGAGAGAGAGAGAGCTCTCTGGAACTTGAAAATTCATTTTCTTAAAAGAAAATATAAATATGAAAAGAAAGAAAATCTAATATAAAGGTGAATATTCTTGCAAAGGTATTCATAATTGCAACCTTGCACAGCATGCAGGGGAGCAAAGGCAGAGGACAAACAAAAGCTGCCGCCAGACACGGAAAGAATAAGAACTATCGAGGGAATGTCTTCTACAATCTTATCTGCATTGCCAAAGGCCTGCTGCTGGGTCATGTTAGCTGATACAGACCTTAACCCGGGCTTTGATGGAAACGGAAGGCAGGTGTGAAGGACACAGTAAACAGCAGCCGGCTGGGAGGGGCAAGAAGCAACCACCCCAAAAGGAACACTTATCTAATCTCTTCCAAAACCTCAAAATCACTCAATCTTGTAAATAAAAAATCCCCACTCTCCCTCAAGTCCAGGCATGTACCCTATGCCTAGAGGGGCCCAAGGTGCCATTAAAATTGTCTGTGGTTCAAACCTCAAAGGAGGGATGCGGCACAGAATCTGCACTACTCTCTTGCCTTCGTCCCTCTTTTCTCCATAGGGCAGTGGAACGAGAAACAGTGTGGGTTAAGCAGCTTCTGTTCCATTAGTTCTGGTTCTTTTAATCCAAAATTACATTCCAGGCAGATTGTATGGTCTCAGCCAGTGCCTGAAGGTAAAGTACAAAGAAAGGTCATCCTCTGCTTTCTGGAAGGAATGTGCAGTGGTTTGAAAACAGGGGGGCGGGAACCCTGCTCCTCAGGTGTGTTAGACTCAGTGGGAGGACAAGGAAGGTAGGAAAGGAAAGGGCAGAATTAGAATTGCCATTTATATTTATTTAAAGCTCTGCCAACATGTAATAAGTCGATTGACCCTGGCCCCTTCATTCAGCATGTCAGCAGGTCATGATCACGTCACCTTTGATGGGTAAACCACTTGATATGTGGCATCCTTACCTGGTCTTCTATATACCTTCAATATATTGTGATGGGGGACAATTAAATAAAGTTTTCTGATTCTAAAATTCGGTTTCAACTAACTTTGACAAAACAAATAAATTGGCTTCAAGAGATTCCTGCAGAGAAATCCTAGATTGAAGACACTTTGATAGCTAATACAAGTTCTTCATCAGTCGTGGAATGAGTTGAAGGCAGGGACACTCAATCAGATTTGCCAAGACTCTGACCTCCATAAATTATCACAGAATTTACCAAGGGACTCTTTGAAATCTGGGTTTAAATCCACTTTGTTATAATGACCCTCACCCTATTTATATATTGAGCCTTGAGATACTAGCTAATGAGAACCTGAGGCCATCAAAATTAGCAAGACATTAAAAACTATCCTTAATCCCATTTTAATTCATATTATTGCATATGTTTTATAATGTGAATATTAGTTCTGTCACACATTTACATGATATACATGTTTTAGAAAACAAACTTTGAGAAGCACACTCTACAAAATTTTTATTGATAGGGGTACACGATACAAATTTTGGAGACCAACTGCTTTAGAGTATAAAGTCTTCTAGGCTAGAGTCACGATGTTCCTCAGGAAAGTCCTAGACAATTCACAGTAGATTTCAGATGTGCAGTCAAGTTAATTATTTTTAGACAACTAGCATAAACCTTGACAGATACTTCTAGAAATTATTAGGCAAAAGTAAGCAAAACCCAGTGAACATTCTGAGATCTGGGGTTCATACCTGGCATATAACTAACTGGCATCCTCTCACATTTTAATTTAAAATTTACATATTGAATAGAAAGATAGTCTTCGATGCTGCTGAACTTCAAAACTGAGATTCGGGACTAGGAGGAACTAGACTGAAAAATGTTTTATTTTGATGTTAGATTAAATATTATAAATATAGATTCTGAGTGTACGGGAAATTCCAAATGAATGCCAGGAGGTTTCTGGCACCTCGTCTGTTGCAATGCATACAGAGGTTTATAGCAAGAATAGTCAACAGCAATTTTCCATCTCCCCTGGGAAAAGAATAAGAGGAAATCACTAACGTGGAATGAAAACACTAATTTGCAATCATGCAGGCAACAACTGTGTCCAAGGATGCCAAAATATTTTTAAATACAAATCATCCCGTTGTGTGGATGGAAAACCAGCAAGAAGTAAATCACTTATTCAGAGCCTCTCCTGGACCAAGTACAAGAGCTGTGGGTATTACGGTCAGACTCCGAAACCATTCTTCCTCCATGACCAAGGTCCGGCCTTAGTCATGCAGTGCTTTCAACTTTAGTCAGTACAGGGACTTGGCTTTCTCCTACAAGATACTCAACCCATCTTGGGTAGAGAGAAACAGGTAAAGGTGGTTATCTTTTGGGGAGATGTTATATCTCTAAGTTACCCCTATCGATTTAGCATCAGGCTAGAATTTTCAGGTACTCATTGAACATGTCAGCTTAAAACGTCTCATCATCTCAGACAAATCATCCAAAACCAACTGAACTTACTGCTTCTACCCAAGCTTTTCCTCCTCTAGTTCAAGTTTACATTTTTGGCATCATTACATACCTTCTTGTTAAGGCTAGAAACCCAGAGTACATATAAGACTTCCCCGACACTGCTTGCATCTGATATAGCTACTGTATTTCCCCATATATAAGATGTACATTGTTCTGAAAATTTGGGGGTCTAAAAACTGGGTGTGTCTTATACAGTGATTGTAGAGTTTTTTACTTGCATTTCCTGCTTTTTCGCACTTCTTTTTGCGCTCATTGTTGAAGACAGTGATTCATCATCAGACACAGAGGAGGACAAACTAATGGATGGGAGTTTTAACAGTGATGAGGAGTTGTATGAATTTTATGATGAATAAAACTTGAGTTCAATAAGTTTATAAAATACATTTTTCTTTTAAATTTTGGGCCCAAAATTAAGGTGCATCTTATACATGGGAGCATCTTATACCTGGGGAAATATGGTAACTGTAGCAATTCTCTCTTCAAATATCCCTTGTATACAGTCTCCTTCTCTACATTTCTACAGACACAGCTTTAGTTCTGGCTTTCAGCAGTTATCTCAATAACCACAATCCCTTTCTAAGAGATTTATCCATTTCCATTACTTAATTTTTTTACTCATTCAACAGATATTCAATGATCATTACCCAGGTACCAGGCACAGTCCGAGGTACTAGGGACACATAAGTGAGCAATCTCTCCTGTGGAGAGTATATTCTGGAGACAAACATAAATGAGAACATAAGTAGATGAACAAATAAAATATTAAGTGCTGTGTAGAATAGAAGAGAATTAACTTAGGGTGATTTAAATTAGGGTGGAGGGATCTGTAAAGGCCTCTTTGAAATGACACTTAAGCTAAAACCTAGTAAAGAAAAGAAGCGAGCTCTGGAGAATGAGGTGGAAAAGTATTTTAACAGAGTGAAGGTGCAGTGCTGTTCATTTAAAACAGGTTGTGCCTTCCAAGACTCTGAGAAGAGAAAGACTATGGCCCTTTTAAGGGCAGCAGGAGGGAAGGCAGGCAGGCCAGCTGTGGTAGGAGATACCTGCCGTGGCCAGAGCATGGAGGCCTTGGAGGCCAGTCTCCACAGCCCTAAAGGTCAGAGATTTCTGCACTCAAATCAGATCACAGTACTGCTTGGCTTAAATTCTGTCTCCCTCTCACTGATGGAATAATGTCCAAACTCTGTGTGCTCAGATGGAGAGCCCTTCCTGTGCTGGATGTTGCTTGCCTTTCTAACCCTGTGCCCTGAAATAACACCTTCCTATGCAATCTGTGCACTCAAGCTGTACCTCCTCTGCGCATGTCTGCTTTCCACCGGGAAGCTCCTTCTGTGTGTGATAACCAGTTGACCCTCTAAGACTCATCTGAAGTTTTATAGGTAGAGACAAGATATTGTCTTGTTATTTCATATGCAACTCTACTGTAATCTTGGGCGGCTTTTTCCATCTCTCCCACTATCCTGTGAACTCTTGAGAATGTTAGAGTCTGGATATTATGTATTGTGGTTGTCATGGTGGTTGATACAGAACTGATCTTCAAAACATGTTTCCTGAGGGAGGGAAGGAGGGAAGGAGGGAGGGAGGGAGGGAGAGAGAGAGGGAGGGAAGGAAGAAGGGAGGGAGGAAAGGAAGGAGGGAGGGAAGGAGGGAAGGAGGGAGGGAGGGAGAAAGGGAGGGAAGGAAGAAGGGAGGGAAGAAAGGATGGAGGGAGGGAAGAAAGGAGGGAAGGAAGGAAGAAGGGAGGGCTGGAAGGAAGGAGGGCTGGAGGAAAGTTTTGTCCAAATATACCAATGGAATTACATGATATTCAGATTCCATCTAGTCTACAGTTTAGTTTTATTTAAATAAAATTAAATTTAAAAAATATTTTATTGAATGACTTTTATATATGATACATTAGCCCAATTAGTTGTAAACAATGCTTAGTTATCAGAGAAAATCTTAGTAAAGAAATGCAACATGACATAATAGAATAGACATTGGTTCTCTACTTGCAGTTGAAGACCTTGAGGCATAGAGTCCCCAGATTCGACTTCTCAAATACACATTATAGGCAGTATGTAGTGGACAATGGAGAAGTGCCCACCTTATAAATGAGTAAAACACAGTTGCTTTTAAAAACTTGAACCAGTAAAAAGTGGATTATCTATCCGTGTGAGGTAATTGTGGATTGAAATACCCCAAATTATTACCTAGGGGACCAACTTGTAATCTTAAAGGGAAAATGGCATAAACAATATATATATATAAAGCCAAGCCAGGAAGAGTGTTGTGGAGGTAATGGTGAACAGATATGATTGATATTTTCACCATGACAAAGAAAATTCTACAAGTGTGGTTTATACATTAGCACCTTGTGAGTTTGAAAAGTGCAAGTTAGTGTATTTGTCTTTGTGCATTGACAAAGATGAATATATGACCAGAAGGCTGAAGAAGAGTCTCAGAACTGTGGTCATTTCTCCACAGCTGCTGTGCTCTGTGACTTTGCCTGGCTGCCGCGGGCCTGCCCAATCAGGTCACACGCACTGAAGCCACACCCTCTTATAGTAAAACAAATTTTTAGGCCAGTGTCAGTATAGGGAGTCCTTTCATCAGTATAGCAACACAAGGCCAAGTGCATTCCATTCACTACCAGGCATGGACTCAGAATGAAATGTAGCTGACATAGCCTGGCTCCTAGGTGACCTTTGGATGCCAGTGTCAGTCAAATGATTCTGAAGAAAAATTAATTTCAGGTTATGTTTCTATATTCATCTGGAATGCACTACTAAATGCAGACATGAACTGGAGCTTAGGAGCCAACTCTGTGGTAGATTACAGAGGTACCTGAAGCAGGAGAATACTAAAATGGAGCCCACAAATCCTAGAAGTCTGTATTGCCACAATCGACATTTCCAACACTAAAATGTATGTCACTTCTGCTTCACATGAGCATGTTCTTGTCCAGAGTAGAATATTGAAAAGTCTCTTATCCAACTCACACAGTGAACATTCAATCCAACAAGGGTGGACATCCATACAAAGGTTTCCAGTCCTAAGTTGGTAACTGGAATATCACATGACTGGAATGGTATCATATGCAATCTGATATACTACAGCAGGGCATGCCTAAAAAGAACTGAATAAAGTCTAAGGTGCTGTTGCCATTGTGAAAACTTGTATCCAGATTGCTATACATCATAGTGGTGAAACCAAGCATACTAGGTTTTCACCAGGCTTATGAAGAAGAATGCTAGCGTTTAGGGCAAGGCTGTGCCACTGAACCTGAAGAATTGCTTTCTAATTTCAGTGACTGCATAAAAAATGTTAGTTGCTTTGACATAAGACTATAAACTTCCCTGCTGATATTCTTTTGTTTTGTATTTTCATTTAAATATATTGTCTTAACATCACAATTTTCTGGTTTGAATTTACCCCAAATTCAATTCTTCTCAAAGACCCAAAACCTAATGTTACTAAAGCACTCCTTTCTAATTTCCATGGTGGACATTTTTACCCACTCTTTTCTGCCCCTAATTCAAATCAATTACCGCAACATTTTTGGAGGTTAATATTCACACATATGTATTTAGTCCTAATATTGAGCTCAAATACTAAAAATAGACAGTGTGTTTGAATATGTTATGACTATTTCCAGTTCAGGATATTTTTAGTTTTATGTGGAATTTTTAATGTTGGCAATCAAGCAATAATTGAAGCCCTCAGCAAAGCTCCTTTGAGAGGAAACCTAGTGTGAAAGTATTGTAAGCGCCTTTCAGTTCAGGACCTGTGGGAGCCTTCCGCTGGGCACCAGTGAGAAGTAACTGTGGCAACAAGACTACAACCTCAAGGGCACAGAGGGGTGAGAGTGTCTCCATGGGTAGACCCGTGCAATTTCTACTGAAAGTGTCTACAAAAGACTGCATTACTACTTAGAAAATATTGTTGGTGACGTGTTGAAGATTTACATTTAATTGATTACTGAGAAAGGGGAGTATCGCTTCCCTGCAAGACATAGATTTCAAAAGATAAGATGGCTTTTGGGCTATGTTTCTACAGACTAAGGAAAACATATATGACATTTCCTCTCTTTAAATGTCTCATTTCAAACTGGGCCAAAGACAACCAAATTGAAATAGCGTCATTTGAAAAAAAGGAGGAATTAAGAAGCAATGACATAACAAGTGGATGAAGAAAAGCATTTCTCCACATTAGTACTCCAACTCATGAAGAAATGATGGAATTTGTGTATTATTGTTTTGAAAACTTCTAATAAAATAATGAATCTAAGCAAAGATCATTAGTAATCACTAACAGCAGAGACAACCAGATAGAATGTACTTCTTGACAGAATATGCAATAGCATCTATAAAGTAGTCTTCCTCCCCTCAGATTACATCTCCAGATCAAACTAACAGCTTACAAGGAACCTCAGGGGACAGAACATAGTAAGTAAAAACATGGCAGTACAATCAGCAAAATCTTGTGGGAAACTCAACAGAACAAGTGACATGGTTTCTTCAAAAAAATTAATGACATAGGAAAATAAGATGGATGGTAGAAACCTCTAGATTAAAAGAAACCTGAGAGACACATCAAAGGCAATGCATAACATTTGTTTGGGTCCTCAATCAGACTAACTGTAAACAGAAGGATGAATTAGTGAGTATACAGACAATCAGGGAAATTAGAACTACATATTTGATATTGAGAAATCACGGTCAATGTTTTTAAGTGCATAATGGCGCTTGAGTTATGCTTGAAAGAGTGCCCTTATCTTTTAGCCACATACTAACATTTTTAGCAGATGAATCATATCTGAGTTTTGCTTCATAATAATCTAGTTGGTGAAAAAGAGGTGCTTCAGATAAAATAAGAGTGAACTGATTGTTTTGTAGCTAGGTAGTGGCACATAGGATTAACTATGACAAACTGATTTTTTATTTATTATTTCTAGAGAGAGAGGAAGGAAGGAAGAGAGAGAGAGAGAGAGAACATCAACTTGCTGTTCCACCATTCATGCCATCATTCATTGATTCCTGTATGTGCCTTGACTAGGGATTGAACCCACAACCTCAGCATGTCAGGAAGATCCTCCAATCAACTGAGCTACCTGGCCAGGGTTGGCATACTAATTTTCTATATGTTCGAAATCTTTCACAATAAAATGCTGAAAAAAATTAAAAGCTGGAAAAGAAGATGTTGGGGAACACTTACCCTGTTGGATATCCTTCATTTCTAAATGCAAACTAGATATCAAGATTCCCACAGTTTGAGATCGTTTTCCATCCAATAATTTGATGATCTGGAATTTAAAAAGAAAATTAACACAAGCTCAAATGACCGTGCAATCTTTCAGAAGCATATCAAAAAACAATGAGATTTTTAGATACTCTGATTATTAAACTAAATTGATGCTATAGTCACTCCATTTTAATAACCATTTAATTTAAAAGTAACTTATTCACACAAAAAATAAAAGTAACCTATTCACAACTATACTTTATAAGAAAAAAAACCCCACCCTAAAGCCCACTAGTCTAATAGGAGCACTAAAATCTTTATAGTATTTTACTCTAATCTTTCATTCAAACGCATCTTAACTAAGTTGTAATGGCACTATGTTGCAATTTTATATCTAACATTTTTACGTATCATTGCCCTATTTTCATGTTGCTACTGTTTATGTCACTTCATAGGCTCCAATCTTGGCTGTATCATCTGCTGAGTGGTTTAGGGAAAAAGTCAATATGATCCTGACTCAGCAGATATCAGTGATATGGCCTTGGAAAAGTGACTTAACTGCTAGGTATTCAACATTTTCATCAAGAAGTAGGGCTGACTGGCTTAGCTTGTACATTTATTCTAGAAATTAAAAGACAATGTATGTGACACACCTAATATAGTTCTTGACATAAATTATTTAAATACATTTTCCCTGTTGTGGAGAGTTAGGTTGCTTTATATTTGTGCTATTATTATTATTATTATTATTATTATTATTATTATTTTACAGGGACAAAGAGAGTCAGAGAGAGGGATAGATAGGGACAGCCAGACAGAAACGAAGAGAGATGAGAAGCATCAATCATCAGTTTTTTTGTTGCGACACCTTAGTTGTTCATTGATTGCTTTCTCATATGTGCCTTGACCGTGGACCTTCAACAGACCGAGTAACCACTTGCTCAAGCCAGCGATCTTGGGTCCAAGCTGGTGAGCTATTTTGCTCAAGCTGGCAACCTCGGGGTCTTGAACCTGGGTCCTTCCGCATCCCAGTCAGATGCTCTATCCACTGCGCCACTGCCTGGTCATGCTATTTGTGCTATTATTAATACAGGGTGAGGCAAACATAGGTTTATAGTTGTATTTTCATATGGAAAATAATACAATAATTAATAAATAGTAATATAAGAATAAACTGTTTTGCATACTCACAACTGTAGACCTACTTCTGCCCTACCCTGCATAGGCAATACAGTACTTTGTACATAAAATTTTAAATTGTTTAAAATTATTATTTTATAATAATATATATCTATATCAAAATTTTACATTTTTTTTTTAGAAATTCCAAATACTTCACTGCTGGTAATTTCAATCTTTTTTTTTTTTTTTTTTTGTATTTTTCTGAAGCTGGAAACGGGGAGAGACAGTCAGACAGACTCCCGCATGCGCCCGACCGGGATCCACCCGGCACGCCCACCAGGGGCAACACTCTGCCCACCAGAGGGCGATGCTCTGCCCCTCCAGGGTGTCACTCTGCTGCGACCAGAGCCACTCTAGCGCCTGGGGCAGAGGCCAAGGAGCCATCCCCAGCGCCCGGGCCATCTTTGCTCCAATGGAGCCTTGGCTGCGGGAGGGGAAGAGAGAGACAGAGAGGAAGGAGGGGGGCGGGGTGGAGAAACAAATGGGCGCTTTTCCTATGTGCCCTGGCCGGGAATCGAACCCGGGTCCCCTGCATGCCAGGCTGACGCTCTACTGCTGAGCCAACCGGCCAGGGTCGGTAATTTCAATCTTTATAAGACTATTCCATGAAGAGCTCGTCATAGTTTTGTTTCTCTAAACCTAGTAAGTTCCCAATAACCAAATCTGTTCCTAAGAACATATCACACAGTGGTCACTAAGAAAAAAAGTTGTCTTTACTGTCATATAGCATGGCTACAAAAATCAGTATGACATGCATTCAAAACATCACCACATCTTGTGTTTGAATGCACGTTCCTGAGTAAAATACAAGCTAAACTAAATAGCTATGCTTCTTCTCCCAGCAACACCCTTATAAACTTACCAAAATATAATGAAGACAAGATTAAACAGTAACTAACACCTATATGTACATTAGTACTAGCTGAGTTCTGCTGGTTAAACAATAAGATACTATGAGTTTGTTCCAACCAATATTGTCTAATCATGCAACTTGTCTACGTATCGACTGATCAATTCTGAATCAGTTATTGCCAGCCCTTTGCCCTTACTTTCTCTGTGCTACTTTTATAGAACTATCAGAACAAAACATAGTAAATATCAGAACAAAACATAGTAAATACCAAGCTTTGATCAAGAGGAAAATCTGAGTTTTCAGTCTAATATGTTTAATAATTTTATTATTTAATAATCAGTCTAATATGTTTAATAATTTCAACATTAGCCTTAGATAAAGATCCGGGGGGATACAGAATGTCAAGAGTTTTAAAGAAATAAGAAAGAAACTTGGTATTTTTTACTTATTTTTTTACACAAAAGCAAAAGAAGAGGAGAAAAAGATGATGTATAATCAAACATCTTTTAAAATACAACTTTTGGCTTTTTCTTAGCTAGAGAACACAAATTTCAAGTGAAATGATTTTTAAGAGTCCAGTACAAAATTAAGAAGACCCACATAAGTTTTAACTAAATATTCAGGCATGCCTTTATTCGTCCAACAAATATCTGCTGTGGCACTGCTCTGGACCCTGGAGATGCAGAGGTGACAAGCTGATCAAGTCCTTGCCCTCATGAAGTCTGCAGAGCATAGCGATTTTTTAAAAGTTCTGAAAAGAACTGAAAAGGCAAATAAAACCACCACCTGAACTAACTGCAAAACAAAGTCAAAAGAAGAAAGGCTTTGGGAATTGACTAGATTTATTTTTCAATGTCCAGGATAGTGACTGATACAATGCTGGCTATGACATACACATGGATGTCAAAGAGACAGGCACAGGAATCAAATTTATGACAATATCACATCTGGGTAGCTAAGATTTTTTCAAAAAAACATTCTCCAAGCTTTCCAGTGGAATTCTAACAACCATGAGCAATACATTCTAGCTATAGGGCAGACGAGGTTCAAATGCTAGTTTTCTAATAGCTAATTAAAAGAAGGCAAGAAAGCAACACAGAAAGAGAAAGAGAGGGAGATGAGAGAGGGAGACGAGACAGAGAGAGAGAGAGAGAGAGAGAGAGAGAGAGAGAGAGAGAGAGAAACAAGCAAATCCATCCCCACTTCATTGCTCAATCAGGCTAAACTGTGGAAAGGATGTCACCACAGTCAGTTTTCCTTGCAATTCTGTCTAATGACTGGGCATGGGGGTTGTTTAGAAAGAGAAGGTCCGCTAAATTTAGTTGGACTAAAAACTTTTAAGAGTTTTCTAAAATGTGATGTTGTCTCCTAAAAAGGGCATAAGCAGCAGTAAGTCAAAGCATTTGTATTCTCTTCCCTATTTGTGTCAAATTTCTCTGTCTACTTCCGACATTTTAAAAAATGTGCTTCTAAGTTTCCATGTAGTCTTTCTCCAAATGTGAAGTAATACTAGGTTTCTCAAAACCAGCTAAAATGGTAGAAACAGAATGGACACTGAATGGATTTATATCCTAAGCTCTTATAGTTTCTTTCTCCCCAAGGCTTGAAAGAACAACATCAAATCTATCCTACTAACAATTTTTTAAATGTACAGTACAGTATTGTTAACTGCCCGCACAATGCTAAACTCTAGGCCCACTGAACAGATGTTCCCCATTTCCTTCCCCCCAGCCCTCAGCAGCTTTCTGCTTCTATGAGTGTGACTGCTTAGACACTCACGTACAGGGAACCACGCAGGATTTGTCCTGCAACCGCTGGCTTCATTTAGTGTAATGTCCATGAGGTTCGTCCATGTTGTAGCATGTGACGTAATTACCTTCCTAAGGCTGAAGACTATTTCATTGAATGTTTGTGGGGGGCTATATAGACACATATACTGTATATCATAAATATGTGCATCTGTATTTATACCAGGACCATGCTGCTTTGAATACTGTAGCTTGTAATATGTTTAGAAGTTAGAAAGAGAAGGATAATATCAAACAAATTACAAAAAAAAAATAAAATAAAATAAAATAGAAGAGAGGGTTAAAACAACAAAAAGTAGAGTAAATACATGTATATTAAAATACTTGGAAGTCCAATCCACAAAATGACTAAAAGGAGGAAAACAACACATCTGACTAATAAACAGACCAAATGGGAATTCAGTCAGCTAAAAATCTATCCAAGACTTGAGTTACATACTCAGATATTTCTGAAATTGTATAAAGATTGGGCCCAGTAGGATGTGAGGAAAAGGTGTTGGGGGCAGGGAGGAAGAGGAAAAAGGAAATTTGAGAACTAAAAGGGAGAAAATGGGAGAGAGGTGCTTTTTAGGCTCCCTGGTCATGTCTTGGCCAACCTCATCAGGGAAGCAAAGACTGGAACAAAGAGGGGTTCCTTTACTGAACACACATTTGTCCAATGACTCCCACTGGCCAGGTATTGAGCTCAGGACTGAAGATGTATAAAGTTCTGGAGAGTTGAAAAGTTAACAGAGATATTTGTTCTGTTTCATGTGTGTATGTGTATGTGGGTGTGCATGTGTGTAAATTTTGTATTTTTATTTATAATTGTGGAAATTGCTTATTGTAATAAAAACATATATACTACTCTGAATGCAAACAAGTAAAAGGTGAAATGCTCTCTCATCCTCTAAACCACCCAGCTACTATCACTAGCACGGGGGTTGTCCCATTCCAGATTTAAACATGTGAGCTTGCCCACACATGTGTAGGGTTTTATCTTCATAAAAGTGGTAAGTAATATATTTTTTTTCTGCAACTCCCCTTGCCCCCATTCTGAATCTCTTTTTTTCTTTCATAAATACATTATTGATCTCTTCCATATCAGTACAGGCTGAGCCTCTTCTAAGTCTGACACATAATTTAAGTTTTCCTCAATTGATAGACATTCAGAAATTCTACACATTTAGTCAATTTTAAACAAAGCTACAATGAAGAACCATGGAGATACATCCTTAGTCACTTGAGCTTGTATTTAGATAAAACAGATCTATAGAAGCTGTTTAAACAACATGTCTATCTTAAATTTTAACAAATATTGCCAGTTGTTTCTAATAGGTGGTATTAATTTATACTTCCATCGAGTATTTGAGAATGACTATTTTCCTTTTCTGTCACCCACTGCGGGTATTATAAATTTAAAAATTTTGGCCAAAATGATAGGTAAAATGTTTTTTCACTGTTCTGCACTTTAACATTTGGCTATTTATTGGTCTTACGTTCTTATGAGTTGTCCTTCTATTACTTTTTCTTTTTTTCTAATTATTAGATCTCATAAGCTGGTATAATGCAAAGAAATTTAAATAAGGACATAGCTCATATAATTTTACTCACATTTCAAATATAAAACAGAAAGCAACAAATGACTAAACAAGACAAACAAATAAAAACTTATAGACACAGAACAGAATGGTGGTTGCCAGAGGGGAAGAGGTGGGGGTAGTAATGGGGAAACAGGGTCAAATTTTAGGTAGTGGGCACACAATGCAATGTGTAGATCATGTATTATAGAAATGTACACTTGAGGCCCTGTTCAAGTAGCTCAGTTGTTTAAAGCATTGTCCCAACATGCCAAGGTTGTGGGTTCGATCCCTGGTGAGGGCACATATAAGAATCAACCAAAGATGGCATGAATAAGTGTAACATCAATGTTTCTCTCCCTCCCTCTTTCTCTCTCCCTTTCTCTTTCTCTAGAAATCAATAAATTTAAAAAAGGAAATGAACATCTGAAACCTGTATAAACTTATTAACCAATGTCATCCCAATAAATTAAAAAAAAAAAAGGAGAACCTAGCTGAATTGCAGGAAGAAAGAGATATATGCAGAGATGGCTGTGGATAAGGGGCATTTTCTAAGGGAAGGAGAGTAAAGAGAACAACTTTCTATTACAGCCCTACTAAATGCTAAGTATTGTGCTCCTTGGAACCAAGCTAATCCAGATGGACAATTGTGAATTGGGGGCAATGAGTATAACATTACAAACTTATTTCTTAGTGTTCTTCCCTATGGATTTCTAAAGCAATAATAATACTTCATGCTTAAAGGTCCTGAACAGTGAGTATAGTTACCTCACCCCTAGAGCATTCAAAGCAAGACACACAGAATAGAAGAACACCATGTTCTGCTAATCCAACACTCTTTTCTGATATCTGTGATCAAATCTCACAATTCCTTACCTAGATATATACCTATCATCTGAGGCATTTACTTTCACAACAGAGTGGTTAGGAAGAAAGCATTAAGAAGAGGAAAAAAAACAAGAATGAAAATAAGTAATGGAGAGAATAAACAGGAAAAAATAGCAAAGATTTAGAACATAACAAAACAGGTTTTTAAAAGGATGTTCAATTAGTTATTAACCAAGAATTATGACATTATTAAAAAAAAATATATATATATATATATTTAGAATCATTGTAACATTTCAAATAACCAGATATAATTTATGTAGAATCTTCTCTTAACTGACAATCCCCTTGTCTTCTTTTTATTGCACTATATGCATTCTTGGTAAGCAAACTTCTAAACAGATAAAGTGAACTTCAAAAATTTCTGTCTGGGCCATGGCTGGTTTGCTCAGTGGATAGAGTGTCGGCCTAGCATGCAGACATCCTAGGTTTGAGTCGTGGTCAGGACACACACAAGAAGTGACCATTTGCTTCTCTCCCCCCCCTCTCTCCCTCTTCTCTCTCTTCCCTTCTAGCAGCCAGTGGCTCGATTGGTTTGAGTGTTAGCCCTGGGCACTGAGGATAACTAGGTTGATTTGAGCATCAGCCCCAGACAGGGGTTGCCAGGTGGATCCTGGTCAGGATGCATGCAGGAGTTTATCTCTCTATCTCCCTTCTTCTCACTTAAAAAAAGAAATTTCTTTGAAGAGAAAGTACATACAACAAAAAAATAAATTATACTGCATATTAATTTTCTCCAATCCACTAGCTTCTCTAATATGTTCTGGGCTTGAAAAAAATCAAACTCAATCACTTATACCTTCCATATTCACAGTACTGAAGAGTGTGAACTGGTAATCACAATGATTATCTGAAAAAGTTTTAGAATTTGAGTTGCCTGAGATTGTTTGATACTTAACAGCTGTCATTATAGTAAGAAATTTAACTAATATATTACCACAGTACATTATATATAAAATTTATGTTAAATTATTTATTAATTCAAACATTTAATTAATCAGCACCAACCCATTCTTTCAGCATTCAGGTTGTTAATCCCTGGTATTATTTTAACAGTTTTAAAAGTTGTATGGCCCAAGTCAAAAGTTACCAGCAATCAAAGTAGATATATAACTAAAAACTAAGAGTTACAGCCATAAAACGATGGCCTTGCCTACAGCTTTCAGCGTTAGCATGCTGAGCTGCCATGGCCCCGTGGCCAAGTATGGAAAGGAACTGCCATCATAGTCTGCTGACTGGTTGTTAAGAGAAAAGTCAGGAGATGAGCCTCCTATTTCTAGGTCTTCCCTGACTCTTCATCACATCAATGCTGAAACACATTCTAACTCAAAAGCAGTCACAAAATGTAGACTCTTAAGTTAGTACTGTGAGGGTTGTCAAGAGTAAAAGTAATAATCTATAGGTACACACATATATGAATATATATATACATAATATATATATATACATCTCCATTCAATGGGAGATCAGAGAATAGTTTATAGGGAGACATAAATGAGTCTAATACAAGGGAGTTATTTATAGGAATCAATTAACTTAAAAAGTTTAGTTATTCTTAGGTCTATTATTCTTAAAAATTCCAAAATTCCAGGACTCCTTGAAAGGTGAAGATATAGAATGAGAAGGCTGTTTCAGGCACAGTCTTCCATTGAAGAAGCTGAATGTGTTCTCTGAAGTGTTATATTCAGTGCCTTCTCGAAACAGAAGTCCAGGTCTCACTTTCTGAAGGCCTCCCCATACTGGAGAGCTGAGTGATAAGCTCTGCAGACCATGAACCCCGAACAGTTCTGCCACTTCTATTCTGGTTATTCATACATAAGGGGCTCTATCCATTCTGCACAGCCGCCAGGGTGAAGGTGCTTCTAGGCACTAAGGCCAGGCAGCAGTGGGGGCTTTCACCCTGCAGAAGACCCTGAGGCCAGTCCACCACATTTGATTGTTGGATATTGGTAGGAGTCCTGACTTTATTACTCCACAGCTTCCTAATATGTCTTTCAAATGAATGATTTCCCAAGTATCTGTGGGTTCAGTAGGCAAAGTTATGCCTTAGAGCTCCCAAAATGACTTCCTTCCACGTGGGTTCTTTAGGAAAGAAAGGGCCCACTGCAGGCTATTCAAGGAAGACCCTTCAGAAAACATTTATGGGAAAGAGTCTGAGTACTTGTAAAAGTTTGCTTGCCCGATGTGTGCTCTGGTTGAAGTGGGTTTTGGAATCATTTAACCCTTAGCACTGGAGAAACCTGCAAATGTTGCCTAACTTATCTTTCGGTCCCCGGATTGGCCCAGAAGCCCAGATGGACTCTACTTGAGAAGAATGTTCATGCTTTCTTTTTTTTTTTTTTTAACAGAGACAAAGAGAGTCAGAGAGAAGGATAGATAGGGACAGACAGACAGGAATGGAGAGAGATGAGAAGCATCAATCATTAGTTTTTCGTTGCGACACCTTAGTTGTTCATTGATTGCTTTCTCATATGTGCCTTGACCGTGGGGCTACAGCAGACCGAGTAACCCCTTGCTCAAGCCAGCGACCTTGGGTCCAACCTGATGAGCTTTTGCTCAAACCAGATGAGCTTGCGCTCAAGTTGGCGACCTCGGGGTCTTGAACCTGGGTCCTTCCGCATCCCAGTCCGATGCTCTATCCACTGTGCCACTGCCTGGTCAGGCCATGCTTTCAAATTTAAAAATGAATATGGTTACATTTCATACAAGGTAGACATATTTATAGCCATTCTCTATCACCAAACAAACAAAACACAGCCCCACCTCAGCTAATTATAAACATGACCTTAACTCTTCATGCTATTTCTATTCTATGGCTACTCCCAATACCCATTTTTCATTCAAAGAATGTCCTCACATGCATATTACTTGATTTTTTTTAATCCTCAAAATAATTTTCTAGTATTAAGCAACTTCTGGCACCTAAGCTTTTATTTTGTCTAATTATTCCTGCTTCGCTGTCAGTCTTCTTTTGCTCCCGGAAACGGGAAAGAATCGCTGGTCTCATCATCTCCAACACAAAGCTCCTTCATAAACCCCAAGACCATCACTTTTTTTTTTTAAACAAGAGAGACTTTATATCAAATCATTAAAAATTAGTTCTTGAGAAACATTAGTGAGCCCTCAGTTTATCTTGGTCCAATCTAAAGTAGGCTGAACTTGGCAGCACATGGCCTTCTCCTAGGTATAATCACAGTCTGGGGGGAGAATGCAATTTGTGCAGCATTCCAATGACCTACAAGATGACCTTGTGCAGGGGCAAATTCACAGGTTGCGTTAAACCCTATTAGACATGCTTAGTTTAAGGCCAAGCCTTTCCAGGCCCCTGCCGCATGCTAGGATTAGGGCATGTCACACATGCGTATGCGGACACCACCTAAGGAGCTCTCACAATGCCTTCTGGGGGCAGGGCAAGGCAGGCCCACACCTCCCACTGTCTTTATCTGCACCCTGAGCCAGTGTATTCGAATTATTACTATTTCTTACATGTGTGGCTTTTCAGAAAAACCTGCCTCTTTGAATAAAAATTAAGGCAAAAATGGGAGAAAGATTTGCTACTCTGGAAAAACCACACCCTGACTACTAAGCTAGAAAAGTCTTGCCAGGCAGACTGAGAAGGAATACCTGCCAGGCCTACAGGACTTTCACATCCACATAAAACCCGTATATATCTTTAGCTTTCTGCCTGAGCTTGGAAGACATCGCCAGAAGTAAAAATAAAAATAAATGGTCTGATTTCAGGATGACTGCTAGAAGTATGCTCAGCCAAGCGAGTCTGGCACAGCTACAAAATTAAGATAGCCATAGAAGCCTTCTTCTTCTAGGGCGCCTTCCCACCTGAAAATGAAGGTGATTCTGATACCTACACCTTCACTGGACACCAAACACACTGGAGCCTACACCAGATCAAGTAGCTATGCCGTTCTCTGGCTTAGTCCTCGCATGTGCACTTTCTCAGTTTCAGTCACAGGACTTCCATCTCCAGTGGAGTTGGTTTTGTCAAACAGTCTGGAGAACAGGCACCAGCCACACAAGTTGTCACCAAAGAACTTCTCCTGGGCGCTGTAGGCAAATACGGGCATGGTGCTCCCTTTCTTTTCCAAACCACTCTCCCCCCACCAAAAACAAAAAATCCACATATATGAACAGATATTTACTTTCTGACAATGATATCTTTATCTCTATCAATCTATCTATCTACCTACCTACCTATCTAGATATCTACTTAAATAGATACTTGTAGATATCTATATATCTATATCTACCTATAGAGATAGATAGATAGATAGATATAGATAGATATACAGGGGGTCCTCAGGTTACATCACAGTTCTGTTCCTACAACGGTGATGTAACCCAAATTTTGGTGTAAGTCAAACACACCCTAGCCTAAGTCACTTACCTATTTTAACACAGTTGTAAAATCATAATCTAGAACATAAAAACACAACTAAGCCATAGAAAAAGGAAAAGGACAGAAATATACTCTACTGTGCACTGTACTGTGTATTCTTCTGCCATGCACAACCAAACTATATAGTTTGCTCAAGTAGTAGTCCACAAGTATGATGCTAACAGCATAAGCTGAAACACTCATGTTTCAATTTCTTTAAGTTTTTATGAGAGTGAGCATCATAAACTTAAAATGTTGTATATCAAGACTGCCGTAACCCAAGGATCCCCTGTATATAGAGATATATATCTCAACTATCCAAATGTAGAACATTTCCAACTATAGAGAAAATATGGTTTGCCTCTCTCAGGGAGAATGAACACCACAGTGGAAAATATACAGAAAGTAGACAATCTGACTCTCCAAAGGAAAATTCTAAATAATACTATTCTATTTTTGTACCTTTATACTGGTAATATCTTCTGCTTATGCTTCATATCAACACTCACCAAATGCCACTACTTGGCAGAACTACAGACTTTAAGAGGCTGGATTAAAGCACATACTAATGACAAGTCAGCCTGTCTTATTAGCAGTAATCCTTTGCATTTCTAAGTCACTGGCTTCCAAAGGGATCAAGGGCTCTCATAATGACTGTGGCATGTATCTTGAAGCCATTCTTATGGACTAGGTTGGAAGTCATGTAGAATCCTGTAGGACCTGTCAGCATCAATGCACCCATCCTAAGGACTGCCAGCTCTGAGCTGCACTGACTCTGGACACAAGAAGGAAACATAAATTAGCATGAGGCCTGCCTTTGGCTGTATTGGAGAGCTGTGTCTTCTGGGGATGGGATATGTTATATCAAGGGGATACCTGGGTTTAATTTTACTCTCATTTAATTGTCACTCATTCACATACCACTAGATTGTACATTTTTATTTTATAAGTAATAAAAATCTAATTTGGAAAATAGAGTAAGAATTTCCAATGGAGGGAAATTCCAAGATGTGGCACAAGGTGCTACAAGGCCAAAGAGGCATGGCAACCCATAGACGCATGCCTTGTGTACAAAAAACATGACAAAAAATCCTCAGAGGAAGCAACTGACACGACCCCAATGATAGCTGTGGCTGCTTGTGCCCTCCCTGCCATTTTGGTGCAACAGCGACCAGAGATGAGACAGACGAGCAGCCACCACTCCCAGCCAGCACCGGGAGCGAGGCCACTGCTGGAGGAGCTGCAGGACCAGAGCTGGCAGTCACCTTGCCATCTCTCCTCAGGGAGAGGGAGCGCTTCCTTGGAAACACGCAATTGCTTCTTGGCAGGTGCCCAGGAAAATAAGTGCTGACTCAGCTTCCTTGTTCTCTTCTCCCATGCTCTGCCCCCTGCCACTCTTTGGCACCACACCCACAGACGCTGGCTGGCTGGCGGCTGCCTGGTGCCATATTACGGTACAAACAAGCCCTCACTGCTGATGGCCATCGTGGCTGGGTGTGCTTCTGGGTAATGGCCTCTGTCAACTGGCCTGAATAATGCCGTCAAAATAAGCTTTCCGCATGCAGCCTGATTATCTGTCCCACTAACTGTTTCAAGGCAAACTAAGCCTTACTGTTCTGTCAAACCGTTAAGACTGAATCTCTTCCACGGCCTTATTTTTGGGGACACATAAAATTGCTCCTATGAAGTTTACTTTAAGGATTTAGGCTCTTCACCAAGAAATGTGAAAAGGCAAATTGTCACCCTGTCCTGGGTCTGAGAACATATTTGGCATCCCATTCCCTTACTGATGAGAGACAAAAACCCTTTTATTGGTTTTTCAGGCTAGTGCATTCTGTTCAGAAAGCAAATGGGGAGAAGGCCACAGCAGGTGAAGGCTGCGGCTGGGCAGGGGAGGAGGGCACTGTGGGATGGAAGGCAGTGGGGACGTGGGCAGGAGAGGATTCTGATGGTTTTGGAGTTTTTATGCCATGCATGAGACAAACTCCAAAACAAAATCACATGCATTTTCTCATGGATTAGAGATCTAGAGGAGAATATGACCAGAAGAGATCAGTGAATTCACTGTCCTGTCATCAGACAAGGCCAAAGCTACCATCACACAAAGGTATAGATGAAAATCGTCGTCCTATTACTTCCTGGAGCTCAAGACGCCTTAAAGGGTGATTGCTTGTAATAATTATGAAGCAATTTTAAGCCACTGACAACTAGCCTGTTGAGGAACAACTGGATAGAGGGTGACACAGCAGAAAGAAAATGAAAACGGAGACAGAAGAACTATGGAAGATCCCACTTATGGTAAAACATAGAAAAACAGAACAAAACAGAAGCCCATCTATCTGAGACTCTGCTTTTCAAGCTGATGGTGTGAATGCTAAGAAAATGGGAGGAAATAGGATGTCTCTTTGGGATAGAAGTTAATAACATCAGATAACCCAGAAAAATTTAATTTGGTATCTTCGGATAGCCTCCAACTATCATGGTTCAACTCTAACGCCAGGGACTTCTTCCATATATGTGACTCAACTTTTTTTTTAATTGATAGGAGGAGAGATAGACAGAGTCCCAACTGGGATCCACTCAACAACCCCTGACTGGGGCAGATGGTTGAATTAGCTGAGCTATCCTCAGCAGCTTGAATTAACTGAGCTATCCTTAGCACCTTAGGCTGATGCTCGGACCATCTGAGCCACTAGCTGTGAGAAGGGGAGAGAGAGAGAGAAATGGGAGAGGGAGGGGAAGAGAAGCAGATGGTTGTTTTTCATGTGTACCCTGACCAGGGATTGAACTCAGGATGTCTGCAGTCCGGGCTGACTCTCTATCCACTGAGCCAACTGGCCAGGGCCTGATTCAACTTTTAACATCAGGATACATTAGTTTTCTGTTTCAGGAGGGATGAGAGTTCTTACCACTCACGATATACCATAGGCCTGATGCCAGAGGACCTTTGAATCATGTTTAACTGTTTGGTTTTTTGTTTGGTTTAAATTTCTATATTATAATTCCACTTTCCATTCCCCCTGTCCCAACAGTCAATCTGCATGGCTATCAATGACTGGTAGGGCAAGTGTTCCTTCACTTCCCTTCTCACCCTGCTGGACCTACCACTGAGGAAAAAAGTAAAACCTTCTTCCAATCATTCCTAAATTGCATGGGAAACATCCTCAGCCTACATACATTTACACATTGTAGGCAAAGGCTTTAGAAAAGTTTGGAGGCACTAGAAAGCTGTCTATAGTATAGAGCAATCAAGAATTTGTGGGATGTCCCCTAGAAGTTTTGTGTGCATGTAAATTACCAAGAACCTCATTGAAAATACAGCTTCTTATTCACCAGAAATGAGATGGGACCTGTTTTGAAATGAATTGTATTCCCCTGAGAAAAGATATGTTGAACCTCTAACCTCCAGTACCTCAGAATATGACCTTATTTGGAAATGGGGTCGTTGTAAAGGTAATTAGTTACAATGAGATCATATTGGAGTCAGGTAGGCCCCTAATCCCAGAAGATTTTGTGTCCTTATAAGAAAACGGCCATGTGAAGACACAGCGACATGAAGGAAGTATGCCAAGTGATGATGAAAACAGACTGCAGTTATATAGCTACATGTCAAGAAATGCCAGACTGCCAGAAAATCACCAGAAGATAGGAAGAGAAGGATTTTCCTGCCAATTACAGAGGGAGCATAACTCTGCCAATACCTTGATTTCAGGCTTTTAGCATACAGAACATTTATTTTGACTCACCCAGTTTACTGGGGCAGCCCTAGAAAACTAATATAGGGCCTGAGGTTCTTATATTTCTTATAAGCTATTAGATGATACTTTTGCTTCTGGTCTGTAGACCAGACTTTGAGTATTCAAGTGACTGCAAATGAATACATTATTTTGTTTACTGTCATTGGCACTTAGTACAGTGCCTGACATATATATATATATATATATATATATATGCATGTTTATATAATCTCTGATTCCCAGAGCTTTTTTGGATAACTAGCCGAAAATATTTCCCTTTCTCTATCAATCATCATAGAATCTTCCCTTAAAGCTATATGCTCAGTTGAGGAGGATGGCTTTCTCAGAGAAGGCCAATCGCAGATACACAGGTAACCACATTGCCCTCTTAAGGTTCTAAATAACATAGTTTATAAGGCCTTTGAACTTCCTATCTTATCTCTATAATCTCTCATTTAATGTTAAGACATTGACCCCAATCTCTTATATATTCTTGGTGGCTCAAACAGGGCTTTTCTCTCCAAAACTTAGTGTGTTATGCTTTAGAAAAGAACACATGCTAATAATTACTCCAAGATGTTTAGAGATAATGGACAACAGAAAAGTTATTATCTTCAATGTCATCGTATGTCTTTGATATGATAATCATTGCATTCAAGATATCAGAAATGATGGATGGCCTTTGATTCAGAGTGTATCATGATGCAAATTACCTGGCTCTTTCCCACTCCTGCTTAGGTGAAGTGCTCCTGACAGTAGGAGCTCCTAGCTTCAGAGCCTCAGGCCACTAGATGGCAAAATCTGTGACAAAACTTAAAATTTAAAGAGAAACACTTCTTTGTTCAAAGATCCCCAAAGCTATTTCTTTTGTCCTTTTATGGACATACTTCACCTAGAACAACCTCACACATAGTCTTAATTTGCAGCCATTGCTATAACATACACCATAACCTAAGTCAACATACTCTGTGAACTTTCTAGCTAACAACAGCTGACATCAGTAACACACTGGTCTGGTGGATTCACTGAGCTCCTTTTATACTCATAAAATGATGATTTCAGGAAATGTTGGGACGAAAGAAAAACTGAAAGAGCACAGTATACACACATTGTTAAATTGCTACAAGATTCTGTGAGGGCTTTTGGGGTAGAACCCCGTACATCTCCCCTATAATTAGTCTTTGTCATCCTGTTCATTCTCAGGACACATCTTCACAGAAAGTCAGCGCACATTACATTCTATCCTCAGTTATCCAGGCGATGGAGGAACAATGAACCAAACTCTTTACTCCCTGTCACCCATGAAGTGAGCCAGCCCCTTCACCCGCCCTGACTGGAATCTCGAATGTATGTACCCAGAGGTTCTCCCATATGCTTGAGCCACCTTTTGATGGTATACGTGCCACAAACACACTGTAGGTTAATTTGCCCAGAGTCACCGAGATGTCTGACTACCACTCCTGTGTCCTTTTCCTTGGGATACACTTCATTCTAGCAAGGCCTCACCAGTCATGCTGCAACACGGCAACGGCCTCTAAGGTGGGAAAAGCAAACTCACTTTGAGTTTTAGGCTAGCAGTCAAGTACTTTTCACTTCCTTGTCTCCTATGAAATCAACCCAGATTATAAGACTAGGGATCAGAAAGACGAAATCTATCCTTCATGAACTACTAAACCCCTTTCACTTCAAAATAGAAAACAGAAGGCAGTACATAGTTGGGGGAGTAGTTGACTTTATGCAGAGGGATGGAAGGACAAATCTACATGTCCGCAGAGGAAGGCAGAACCTGGGACACTCACAAACTAGAGGTAGCCTGTGCTAGGGAAGATAAGAGGGGAGGTAGTAGCTGAATATAAGGAGATTACATACAAGTTAGTCTATGGTGCAACTAGGTGTTGGATATAAAGGTATAACCCCACTCGTCATGATCAGGATGTATTGTTTCTAGAGAAAATCAAGCAGACAGACTTGGGACTCAGGGACATTGGGCACACAGTAGATGGGGTAGAGGTCTTGTACTGGAATGGAGTGATTATCAAAATTCCACATCTTTTCTAGGCTTTTCTCCCAGAATGCTCACAGTCAGGCTAATACTCCACTTCCCAGGCCCCAGTCAGTGCCTGGAGAAATTCCTTCTGGAAAAACAGAACAGTCTAAGAGAAAAGATAAAGAAATCCTATAAGTTTAGGGGGGAGGTGGGTAGTGGTAAATGAAATAACTAACTGGTCAGCAACTATTTGCCCCACCATGAAGTCCAGTACTGGGAACACCCTGTCCACTGACACCGAGCTCCGGTCCTGGCTTGTCATACCCCAATCTTACATAGAAAATAGCAGCCAAGGGTTCACCACCGTAAAATACAGAGATCAAAACAACAACAACAAAAAAGTACATAAAAAAGGAACTTGGAAGAAGAAACAAAGTAGCAAGCAAAAGAAAAGGTAAAGAAACTATAATTAATAGAATCATAAAATTGTTTTCTTTTATTAAAAAGTAAAGTGAGCTTTTATACATTAAAATATAAATCTGAAATATAAAAATCCTTGTCTATCAAAAATAGGAATTCCATAGTAACTGTCTGAAAACATAGAAGCAATAGATAGCAGAACACATACATACCAGAGAGACAGCTGGGAGTGTTGAAGCCTGTGGCTGCCTCTGGGGTCACGGTGGAAGTGGGAGGGGGCAACAGGGAACTCTTTTTATTTTTTTACTTTTAAAAGCTGTGAAATATCATATAAAATAATAGCATATGTGCATTTATTCATAATTTCAAGGTTGTCAAAAATAACCCTTGTACTCACACCACCCCTTAAGAAAGTGGGAACTACTAATATCTTTGAAGCTTATCTTCCTCTACAATTTCCCTCCAAATAAACCATTCATCTGAATTTTGTGTTTATTGTTCCTTGCTTTAAAAACGATAGTTTGGCCACAAATATATAATTCAACAAACTCATTTGGCTTTTCATATTTTTGAACTTTAGATCAATAGTCTCATTATTTTGTGACTTTTTCTTTTTTTAATTGAACATCTGGTTTATGAATCATCCATGTGGATGCATGGGGTTATAGTTAATTCTTTTATAAAGCTCTATAGTATTCTATTATGTGGCTTTACCTCAGTCAGTTTATTCACTCATATTATGATGGACAGATTTTTGTTATTAAAAACAAAGTTTTTTACAAATATTCTCATGTGGGTCATTTGTACAAATGTGCAAAAGTTTGTACAGAGGGTGTATACATGTTTGCATGAGCTACATAGAACCAAACTATTTCCAAAGTATATGGAATAACTGACTTTCCCATTAGCAGCAATGAGAGTTCCTACTGTTAGATAGCCTCTCAATATTTCAGTCACACTTTTTAATATTTACCACACTGTTTGGTCTAAACTGGTGTTTCTGCATTTCATAGTTGCTTAGTTATTATCTTTTCAAGTTTATTGACAAATGATTCTATGACAAGCCTGTTCATATCTTTTGCCCATCTTTCTATTAGATGGTGACAGGGTTTTTTGGTTGTTTTTTTTTTGTAAGAATGCTACCTATATTTTGGATGGGAATTCTTCAATTATCTGTTACAGATGTCTTCTTCAAGCTTCTAGCTTATCTTTTCATATTCTTTGTTATCTTTTAATGAAGTTTTAATTTGATACATATATTTCTTTTTTTATTTATGCTTTTTGTGTATTTCCCATTTGAAGTTGAAAGATATGCTCCTCTATTCTTTTTATTTTTAAACTATTAACTTTTCCTTTCTCAGTTATGAGCCTTATATAGCTGGAATTAATTTTTATTAATGATGTAAAAGAAGGACCTACTTTCTTTCCTTTTGGCCATATGTGTGTGTATTAATAATTTTAATAGTTAATTATACTTGATGATGTTAGATACATCTGTCATAAATTAGCTTCCATATATGCATGAATCTGCTTCTGAACCCTTCATTCTTTCCACTGATTGCTATCTTTTTTTTTTTCTGTAATGATTATTACCATCAATGGCTACCTGATTATAATATTACTTATTTTTGGAAGTCTTTCTCACTTTTATTTTTATTTTCCCCTTTTTATTGGACTTATTGGGGTGACATTGGTTAACAATGTTATACAGGTTTCAGGTGCACAATTCTACAACACAACATCTGTTTTGCGTATCACCCCAATTCAAATCCTCATCAATCACCAGTTATCCCCACTATAACCTCGCCACTTTCCTCAGCTAACCTTCCCCCAACAATTACCATACTGTGGTCCATGTTCATCAGTTCTTTCCCTCTTCCATTTTTTCTTCTTTTTTGTTTAAATCCCTCCACTCCTCATCCTCTCACACTACACCCAACAACTGTCAGCTTGTTTTCTATGAGTCTGTCTCTACTTTGCTTGTTAGTTCATTTTGTTCATTAGATTCCACATATGAGTGGAATCATATGGTACTTGTCTTTCTATGACTGGCTTATTTCACTCAGCAAAATGCTCTTCAGGGCCATCCATGCTATCACAAATGGTAAGATTTCCTTCATTTTTATATCCAAGTAGTATTCCATTGTGTAAATGTACCACAGCTTTTTTATCCACTCATCCACTGATGGACACTTGGGCTGCTTCTAAACCTTGGCTATTGTAAATAATGCTGCAATGAACATAGGGGTGTGTGTGTGTGTGTGTGTGTGTGTGTGTGTGCGCGCGCGCGCGCACGCGCTTTGTGTTTCTTCAGATAAATTCCCAGAAGTGGAATCAATGGTCATAAGGCAGTTCCATTTTTAATTTTTTGGGGTCACTCAATATAGCTTTTCACAGTGGCTGCACCAATCCGCATTCCCACTAACAGTGCATGAGGGTTCCCTTTCCTCCACATCCTCACCAACACTTGTTTGTTGATTTACTGATGATAGTCATTCTTACAACGGTGAGGTGATATCTCATTGTGATTTTAATTTTCACTTTTCTGATGATTAGAGATGTTGAGCATCTTTGCATATGTCTATAGGCCATCTTTGGAGACATGTCTATTCAGGTCCTTTGCCCAATTTTTAATTAGTTGTGGCTTTTTTTTTTTGGTGTTGAGTTGTACAAGTTCTTTATTAGTTTTGAATATTAACCTCTTATCCGATGTATTACTGGGGAACATTTTTTTTTTCATTTTCTGTTGCATGAGGTTTTAGAACTGTTTTTATATAATTCTGCATCACTGATTCTAAATATAAAATCCGTTTTTTGGTGCATGCTCTACTTTTTATGCAGTTTTAATTTCTTTTTGTTATAGTTAATGGCATGCATTGGTTTTTAAATTGGAGTTAAAGGGCAATGATTCTTGGATTGAACATAACCACAAGGAAATTAATGCTTGACAAACATTACTTTTACATAATTGTAGTTGTTTTTAAATGTAAAAAATTATTATCTGATAAAAACATCCTCTTATTTTAAGATTGAAATCATAGGTTCTTCAAGTAGGCGTAAATGTAAGAATAGTCCTGACACCTTCTGTTATATATGTAGCTGTTACACACTTCAACGTCAAAGGCGCAATATTTCATCATTTGTGACACGTGCATATATTGCCTATTTTCAAGTTCCCCTTGGTAATCAAGACAAGAATTGTGCTCCTCATATTGTGTGTCATAATTGTGAGGAAATGCTTTATGACTGGACAAAAGGAAAACGCAAAGGAATGCCTTTTGATATTTCCATGGTTTGGCATGAACCTAAGGACCACAGCAGTGACTGTTATTTCTGTCTGATCCATACAAAGGGTATTGGCAAGAAAAAGTGGCATATGATTGCATATCCTAATATTCCTTCAGCAATACGACCTATCCCACACTCTGAGACACTCCTGGTTCCCAGTTTTCAATGGTTTTATTTCTTCTAAGGACAAAGAAAGTGAACATGGTAATCAAGTCTATTTTGATAAGATGCATGAGAAAATGGTTGTAGAATCTGAAGGGTCTTCTTCTGATGCCAAGCAGTCATTAACCCCTCAGCAGTTTAGCCAACCCGAATTGAATGACTTAGTAAGAGATTTGGGCCTTTCAAAGAAAGCGGCTGAGTTTTAGCCTCTAGGCTTCAAGAAAAGAATGTACTTCACTGGTCAGCTAAAATATCCCATTTCAGGAAGCGTGAACAAATTTTTGTGGACTTTTTTTCCAAAGACAAACACTTTGTTTACTGTGATAACATCAGTAGTCTTCTCAGCCAGCTAGGTGTTACCACTTACAGTCCAACAGAATGGTGGCTATTTCTTGACAGCTCTAAACGAAGTCTGAAATGTGTTCTCCTACACAACGGTAATGTTTATGCAGCGGTTCCAATTGGTTATTCAACTCATCTGTGAGAAGATTATAATGACATAAAAATTGTCCTCGAATTTCTGAAATATGAGGAGCATACTTCATTTGTGGATCTTAAAATGAATCATTTGTATGGATCTTAAAATGGTAAATTTCCTGCTAGGACAACAGAAAGGTTTTACAAAGTAACCTTGCTTTCTGTGTTTGTGGGACAGCTGAGCTCGGGAGAAACACTGGACACAGAAGGAGTGGCCAAAACGTGAAGCTCTGGAAGTAGGGATGCAAAATATTGTGAATGAACCTGTAGTTAATCGAGACAGGATCATTTTCCCCCCACTTCACATCAAACTTGGCTTAATGAAGCAGTTCATTTAGGCTTTGAATAGAGAAAGTGAATGCTTTCAACATATTATTTCTGCTTTTCCTGCCTTGTCTTTTGAGAAGATAAAAGCAGGAGTATTCGATGGACCTCAAATTCGAACTCTCATACGTGACGAAGAAGAATTTGCCAGGAAGATGAATAAGGAGGAGAAAGCAGCATGGCAGTCTTTTGTGGTTTTGTGGCAGTTACAAAGAACTTCTTTGGCAACAAAAAAGCAGAAAACTATGAACTTCTGGTTCAAAGGATACTGTTGGCTTTCCGTAACATTGGATGTAACATGAGCATTAAGATTCACTTCCTGAACAGTCACTTTGATAAGTTTCCCAAAAATCTTGGAGCTGTTAGTGATGAGCAGACTACTGCTGGAGCATCAAATGAGATTGTCCTTAACAAGTACACAAACGCAGGAGCTACAAATGCAAATTTTTGCCAGAATAGAATTTAAATAAGTTTTACGCAAATTTTATGATTAAAATAAGTGTTTTAATATGTTCTATTTTGAAATTGTAGACAAATTCTGATGCAATCATATCTTTTAGTGTATTAGTGTATTTACTGCATTATATAAATTATTGTATTTTCACAAAGATGATGCCCAAGAAGACATTCTACTTCATTATGTTAAACTAAATGTTGAAAATTTTACAATAAGATGAAAACCTAAAATCTTGAATTGCTAAAAAACTGTAGCTTATAGAGAAAAACTAATGTGCAATTTGAGATCAGCACACTCGAATTAGGTAAGAACAAGTGTTTTTGTATATGCAACAAAAATTTTGTTCCCCAGTGTTATTGATGAATATGTTCTCCCATTTAGTGGGTTGTCTTTTTATTTTGTTGATGGTTTCCTTTGCTGTCCAAAAACTTTTCAGTTTGATATAGTCCCATTCGTTAATACTTTCTTTTGTTTTCCTTGCCTAAGGTGATATATCAGAAAAGAAATACTGTTATAAGAAATGTTTGAGAGTCTACTGCCTATATTTTCTTCTAGATTTTAATGGTTTTGAGCCTAACATTTAAGTCTTTAATCCATTTTGAGTTTATTCTTGTGTATGGTGTAAGTATGTGTTCTAGTTTTATTCTTTGCATGTATCTATCCAATTGTTCCCACACCATTTATTGAATAGATTATTTTTATTCCATTGTAAAATTTTGACTCCTTTGTTAAATATTAATTGACTATAAATGTGTGGGTTTATTCTGTTCCATTTTTATGCCAGTACCAGTATAGTTTGCTATCATGTAGCATGACTGCTCAAACATTGTTCTTCTTTCTCAGGATTGTCATGTCCATTTCAGATCTTTTGTGGATCCATGCAAATATTTAGACTTCATGTCCTTGTGTGTTTTTCAGGTCTGTTTTGTATCATTGATTTATAGTTTCATATTATTCTGTTCAGAGAAGATGCTTGATATAATTTTAATCTTCTAAAATTCATTGAGACTTGTTTTGTATCCTAAACAACATGTGGTTTATCTTAGCAAATGTTTATGTGCACTTGAAAGGAATGTATATTCTGCTACTTTGGGGTGAAATGCTCTGAAGATATCCATTAAATCCAGTTGAACCAGTGTGTCATTTAAGGCTGCCATATCCATATTGATTTTGTGTCTGGAAGATCTATCCATTGATGTCAATGGGGTGTTGAAATAATTTCCTACTATGACTGTTTCACAGACAATCTTTCCCTTTATGCCCATCAAGATTTGCTTTATATATTTAGGTGCCCTTACATTGGGTGCATAAATGTTTACAAGGTTATATATCCTTTTATTGGATTGTCCCCTTTACCATTTTGTGGTGTCCTTCTTTGTCTGTTACTATACCCTTTGTTTTAAAATTTATTTTGTCAGTTATAAGTATTGCTACCCTCAGTTTATTTTCATTTCCATTGGCATAAAATATCTTTTTCCATCTCTTTACTTTTAGTCTGTGTGTATCTTTCATTCTGAGGTGGGTCTCTTCTAGGCAGCATATATATGGGTTTTATTTTTTATCTAATCAACTACCCTATGTCTTTTGATTGGAGCATTAAAGTTATTTACACTTAACATGATTACTGATAGGTATGTATTTATTGCCATTTATTCTTTCAACCATGTTCTTCTGTTTTTTATTTTCTCTTCTTCTTAAAGCAGGCCTTTTAACATATCTTCTAATACGGTTTTGGTGGTAACAAACTCCTTTAGCTTCTTCTTGTCTGGAAAGCTCTTTATTTCTCCTTCAATTTTAAACTGAGTCTTGCTAGATAAAGTAGTCTTGGTTGTAGGTCCTTTGTCTTTGATCACTTTGAATTTTTAATGCCAATCTCTCCTGACCTGAAATGAGTCTGTTGAGAAATCAGCTGATAGTCTTACGGGAGCTACCTTGTGGGTAACTAACTTTCTTTTGCTGTACAGTCTTTCCTTGCCATATTGCGGTTCACTTTTCGTGGTCTCACTGTATTGTGAATTTTTAAATTGTATCAGGGTATATATATCTAATTTTGAGTCATGCATTTTTCACTATATTGTGGGATTTTGCAGTACATAGGTACTTTTATATATTATCTTAATTATTTAGAAAGTGTTTAAAAACAGAGGAAGTGTTTATAAGAGTGTGGGAAAGGTTTATAAGAGTGTGGGGAGGGTTTATAAAGCCTTAAAATATACATAAATAATAAAATAAATATAAAGTTGCTACTTTGCAGATTTTCGCCTATCGTGGGGGGTTCTGGAATCTAACCTCTGCGATAGATGAGGGACCACTATATTTAAGATTCTCACTTTGTCTTCAAATTTTGCCATTTTAATTATGATGTGTTTTGGCGTAGACCTCTTTGGGTTCATATTGTTTGGAACTTTCTGAGCTTCTTAGGACTTGAGTGTCTTTCTCCTTCACCTGGTTAGGGGTGTTATTATTTCTTCAAGTAAGATTGTGCCCTGGCCGGTTGGCTCAGCGGTAGAGCGTCGGCCTGGCGTGCGGGGGACCCGGGTTCGATTCCCGGCTAGGGCACATAGGAGAAGCGCCCATTTGCTTCTCCACCCCCCCTCCTTCCTCTCTGTCTCTCTCTTCCCCTCCAGCAGCCAAGGCTCCATTGGAGCAAAGATGGCCCGGGCGCTGGGGATGGCTCCTTGGCCTCTGCCTCAGGCGCTAGAGTGGCTCTGGTCGCGACAGAGCGACGCCCCGGAGGGGCAGAGCATCGCCCCCTGGTGGGCAGAGCGTCGCCCCTGGTGGGCGTGCTGGGTGGATCCCGGTCGGGCGCATGTGGGAGCCTGTCTGACTGTCTCTCCCCGTTTCCGGCTTCAGAAAAATACAAAAAAAAAAAAAAAGTAGGATTGTGATTCCTTGCTCTCTCTTTTCTCCTTCTGGTACCCCTTAGATATGGATGTTGTTATGCTTTATAATGTCCCAAAGGTCCTTCAAACTATCCTTATTTTTTAAAATTCTTTTTTTCTTTTTGCTGCTCTGTTTTTTTTTTCTACCTTGTCTTCCAAATTCCTGATTTGATCCTCTGCTTCACCCAACCTACAGCTCATTTCTTCCAGTGCATTCTTCAATTCAGATATTGTATTCTTTAATTCTGACTGATCCTTTTATTTTGGCTTCTGTGTCCTTTTTCATGCCATTGATGATCCTTATAACCATTACTTTGAATTCTATATCTGATAAATTGCTTGTCTGTTGATATGTGGTGCAATAAGTGTCCTATCAGGTTTTTCCATTTTAGAGTATTTTATTTTTCTGAATTTTGTGTTTATTATTAACATTGCTTGAAAAAATAGTTTTGCCACAAATGTATGATTATAAAAAATTCTTTGGTTTTTATGTTTTTAATTTCAGACCAATAAATCATTCTGTTGTGACTTTTTTTTCCATATAAACTAAATATCATGTTTAAGGTTGTTTTTGTAAGGTTATTGTTGAAACTTTGTTCTCCCATACATTTTTTAAAAAAAAAATAATTTTGTCAAATTCTAAATAATCCTTTAAAGATTTTAACTGGAATTACTTTAAAGCTACAATTGGCCTGACCTGTGGTGGCTCAGTGGATAAAGGTTTTGGCCTGGAATGCTGAGGTCGCCAGTTTGAAATCCTGGGCTTGCCTGGTCAAGGCACATATGGGAGCTGATGCTTCCTGCTCCTCCCCCATTCCCCTCTCTCTTTCTGTCTCTCCTCTCTAAAATGAATAAAAAATAAATTAAACTACAATCATATTGGCATTAACTTGCATCTTTATAATATTAATTTTCCTATTCAGGAAGAGAATATATCTCTCCCTTTATTTAGGTCTATTTTAGTGCTTTTAATACAATAATTTTTAAAAAATTTTATTTAGATAATTAATTTTAATGGGGTGACATTGATCAACTAGAGTACATAGATTCAGAGAAAACATTTCCAGATCATTTTGACATTTGATTAGGTTGTATACTCATCACCCAAAGTCAAATTGTCCTCTGTCACCTTTTACTTGGTTTTCTTTATGTCCCTCCCCTCCTCCACCTTCTCCCTCTCTTCCCTTCCCTTCCCCCTGGTAACCACCACACTCTTGTCCATGTCCATGAGTCTCAGTTTTGTGTCCCACATATGCACGGAATCATACAGTTCTTAATTTTTTTTCTGATTTACTTATTTCACTCAGTATAATGTTATCAAGGTCCATCCATGTTGTTGTAAATGATCCTATGTCATCATTTCTTATGACTGAGTGGAATTCCACGGTATAAATGTACCACATCTTCTTTATCCAATTATCTATTGAAGGGCTTTTTGGTTGTTTTCATGTCTTGGCCACTGTGAACAATGCTGTAATGAACATGGGGCTGCATATGTCTTTATATACCAATGTTTTTGAGTTTTGGGGGTATATACCCTGTAGAGGGATTGCTGGGTCAAATGGTAGTTATATTCTTAATTTTTTGAGAAACTACCATACTTTCTTCCATAATGGTTGTACTACTATACATTCTCACCAACAGTGAATGAGGGTTCCTTTTTCTCCACAGCCTCTCCAACACTTGTTATTACCTGTCTTGTTGATAATAGCTCATCTAACAGGTGTGAGGTCGTATCTCATTGTAGTTTTGATTGGCATTTCTCTAATAACTAATGATGATGAGCATCTTTTCATATCTCTATTGGTCATTTGTATTTCTTCCTAGGAGAAGTGTCTGTTCATGTCCTCTTCCCATTTTTTTTCTTTCTTTCTTTTTTTTTTTGTATTTTTCTGAAGCTGGAAACGGGGAGGCAATCAGACAGACTCCCGCATGTGCCCGACCGGGATCCACCCGGCACGCCCACCAGGGGGCAATGCTCTGCCCATCTGGGGCATTGCTCTGTTGCATCCAGAGCCACTCTAGCGCCTGGAGCAGAGGCCAAGGAGCCATCCCCAGCGCCCGGGCCATCTTTTGCTCCAATGGAGCCTTGGCTGCGGGAGGGGAAGAGAGAAACAGAGAGGAAGGAGAGGGGGAGGGGTGGAAAAGCAGATGGGCGCCTCTCCTGAGTGCCCTGGCCGGGAATCGAACCCAGGATTTCTGCACGCCAGGCCGACGCTCTACCACCGAGCCAACCGGCCAGGGCCCTCTTCCCATTTTTTTTATTGGACTGTTTGCTTGTTTGTTGTTGAGTTTTATGAGTGCTTTGTATATTTTGGCTGTTAGGCCCTTATCTGTACTGTTGTTTGAAAATATAATCTCCCATTTAGTTGGCTGTCTGTTTGTTTTGTTGTCAGTCTCTTTTGCTGTGCAAAAACTTCTTAGTCTGATGTGGTCCCATTCATTTATCTTTGCCTTCACTTCCCTTGCCTTTGGAATCAAATTCATAAAATGCTCTTTATGGCCAAGGTCCATGAGTTTAGTACCTATGTTTTCTTCTATGTAATTTATTGTTTCAGGTCTTATATTTAGGTCTTTGATCCATTTTGAATTAATTTTAGTACAAAGGGACAAACTGTAGTAGAGCATCATTCTCCTGCGTGTGGCTCTCCAGTTTTCTCAGCACCATTTATTGAAGATGCTTTCTTTTCTCCACTGTGTATTTTTGTCTCCTTTATTAAAGATTATTTGACTGTATATATGTGATTTTATTTCTGGGCTCTCTATTCTGTTTCATTGGTCTGAGTATCTATTTTTCTGCCAATATCATGCCGTTTTGACTGTCGTGGCTCTATAATATAATTTGAAGTCAGGTATTGTAATGCCCTAGCTTCGTTCTTTTTCCTTAGGATTACTTTGGCTATTCGTTTGTTTGTTTTTTTATAGTTCCATATAAACCTGATGATTTTTTGTTCCATTTCTTTAAAAAATCACATTGGAATTTTGATGGGAATTGCATTAAATTTGTATATCGCTTTGGGTACTATGGTCATTTTGACTATATTTTTCTTCCTATCCAAGAACAAGGAATATTTTTTCATTTCATTGTATCTTTTTCGATTTCTCTTAACAATGCTTTGTAGTTTTCATTATATATATATATGTCCCTTACATTTTTTGTTATGTTTATTCCTAGGTATTTTATTATTATTTTTTATTGCAATTGTAAAAGAGATTATTATTCTGAGTTCATTTTCTGATGTTTCATCGTTTGCATATAGGAAGGCAATAGACTTCTGTATATTAATTTTGTATCCTGTGACCTTACTGTATTGGTTTATTGTTTCTAATGGTCTTTTTGTGGAGTCTTTGGGGTTTTCAATGTACGGGATCATATCATCTGCAAAAAGTGAAACTTTTACTTCTTCATTCCCAATATGAATGCCTTTTATTTCTTTCTCTTGACTGATTGCTCCGGCTAGAACTTCCAGCACTACATTGAGTAAAAGTGGAGAGAGTGGGCAGCCTTGTCTTGTTCCTGATTTTTAGTCTTCAGTTTTTTGGCATTTAATATGATGTTAGCTGATGGTTTGTAATAAATGGCCTTTATTATGTTGAGATATTTTCCTTCTATACCCATTTTGTTGAGTGTTTTAAACATTAAATGATGTTGTATTTTATCGAATGCCTTTTCTGCATCTATTGATAGGATCATATGGTTTTTGTTCTTTGTTTTGTTGATATGGTGTATTATGTTAACTGTTTTACGTATGTTGAACCATCCTTGTGATTCTGGGATGAACCCCACTTGATCATGATGAATTATTTTTTTTAATGTGTTGCTGTATTTGATTTGCTAGTATTTTGTTCAGGATTTTAGCATTTGTATTCATTAGAGATATTGGTCTGTAGTTTTCTTTTTTTTGTATTGTCCTTGCCAGGTTTTAGTATGAGGGTTATGTTGTCCTCATAAAATGTGTTTGGAAGTATTGCTTCTTCTTCAATTTTTTGGAAGATTTTGAGTAGAATAGGAACCAAGTCTTCTTTAAATGTTTGATAGACTTCACTAGTATAGCTGTCTGGCCCTGGACTTCTATTTTTTGGGAGGTTTTTGATAGTTGTTTCTATTTCCTCCCTGATTATGGGTCAGTTTAGGCTTTCTCCTTTTTTATGACTCAGTCTAGGAAGATTGTATTGTTCTAGGATTTATCCATTTCTTCTAGATTGTTAAATTTGGTGGCATATAATTTTTTGTAGTATTCTACAATAATTCTTTGCATATCTGTAATATCTGTGGTGATTTCTCCTCTTTCATTTTGGATGTTGTTTATAAGAGTCCTTTCTCTTTTTTCCTTAGTGAGTCTTGCCAAGGGTTTGTCAATTTTGTTGATCTTTTCAAAGAACCAGCTCCTGTGTTATTGATTTTTCTATAGTTTTTCTGTTCTCTATTTCATTTCTTTCTACTCTTTTATTATTTCTTTTCTTCTGCTGGTTTTGGTTTGCCTTTGTTCTTCTTTTTCCAGTTCCTTAAGATGTGATGTTAAGTTGTTTACTTGGGCTCTCTCTTGTTTGTTCATATAAGCCTATAGTGATATGAACTTTCCTCTTATTATTGCTTTTGCTGCATCCCAGAGATTCTGATATGTTGTATTGTCATTCTCATTTGTCTGTATGTATCTTTTGATCTCTGCTTTTATTTCTTCTTTGACCCACTTATTTTTTAGAAGTATGTTGTTTAATTTCCAGATTTTTGTGGGTTTGTTTACTTCTTTTTTTTGCAGTTGAATTCTAGTTTCAAAGCTTTATGGTCAAAACATATGCTTGGTATAATTTCAATCTTTGTAAATTTGTTGATGTTAGTTTTGTGGCCCAACATATGGTCAATTCTTGAGAATGTTCCATGTACACTGGAGAAAAATGTATACTCTGGCATTTGGGGATAAAATGTCCTATAGATGTCCATCATATCCAATTGTTCTAGTGTTTCATTTAAGGCCAATATTTCTTCATTGATTTTCTGTTTGGATGAATGATCTAGAGCCATGAGCAGTGTATTGCGGTCTCCAAGTATGATTGTATTTTTGTCAGTTTTTATTTTTAGATCGGTTAGTAGATGTCATATACTTTGGTGCTCCTTAGTTGTTGCATATATATTAAGAAGTGTTATGTCTTCTTGATTCAATGTCCCCTTTATCATTATGAAATGACTATCTTTGTTTCTGATTACATTTGCTATCTTGTAGTCAGTATTAGATATGAGTATGGCATGTTAGATATGAGTATGGCTACACCAACTTTTCTTTGGATGTTATTTGCTTGGAGAATCATTTCCCAACCTTTCACTTTGAATTTGTTTTTATCCTTGTAGCTTAGATGTGTTTCTTAAAGGCAGCATACAGTTGGATTTTCTTTTTTAATCCATTCTGCTACTCTGTGTCTTTTTATTGGTGAGTTCAATTTATTTACATTTAATGTAATTATTGATACTTGAGGGTTTCCTATTGCCATTTTATATATTGCTTTCTTATAGCTCTGTATCTTGTTTGGTTCTTCTCTTTTGTTTTTATGTCATTTGTTTTTGTTTGTTAGTATCCCATACTTCTTTCCTCTGTTTCTCCTATTTTTAAGTCACGTATTTTTGTAGTGGTTTTTTCAGGGGCAGTTACCATTAGGTAATAAATAGGATATATATCATATTCATTGTAGTACATTATCTCATGAGTGCTTCTGCACTCCACCCTCTTTTGCCAATGATAATCTTTGTCCTCTCCCCTTTTTTGTTTTTTGTTGTCACAGATTAATCTTGTTTTTATTGTGATCTTGTTGGACCTTTTATTTGTGATTTTGTTTTGTTTTGTTCTTTGTATCTGGTTGGATAACCCCCTTTAGTATTTCCTGAAGTGGGGGTTTTCTGGTGATAAATTCCCTTATCTTTTCTGTATCTGTGAATGTTTTATTTCCCCTTTGTATTTGAAGGATAGCTTTGATGGATATAGTATGCTTGGCTGGAAGTTCATCTCTTTCAGTACTTTAAATATTGTGGTACACTCTCTTCTGGCTTGTAGAGTTTCTGCTGAGAAATCTGATGATAATCTAATGAGCCTTTCTTTATATGTTGTATTCTTCTTTTCCCTTGCTGCCTTGAGGATTTTTTCTTTGTCATTGGTTTGTGATAATTTCATTACAATGTACCTTGGAGTAGGTCTGTTTAGGTTAGCAGTGGTTGGCAAACTCATTAGTCAACAGAGCCAAATATCAACAGTACAACAATTGAAATTTGTTTTGAGAGCCAAATTTTTTAAACTTAAACTATATAGGTAGGTACATTCCTTATCAGGTAGTGCCATATGTGGTATTTTGTGGAAGAGCCACACTCAAGGGGCCAAAGAGCCGCATGTGGCTCATGAGCCGCAGTTTGCTGACCAAGGGGTTAAGGTAATTCAGTGTTCTGTTTGCTTCTTGGATTTGAGGCTCTAATTCTTTCCATAGGCTTGGGAAGTTCTTGTTTATTATTTGTTTGAATATGTTCTCCATTCCATTTTCTCTCTCTTCTCCTTCTGATATACCCATTATTCTTATGTTGCTCTTTCTGATGAAGTCAGACAATTCCTGTATGGCTTTCTCATTTTTTTAATTTGTGAGTCTCTCTCCTCTTCTCTCTGTAGTGTCTCTAGTTGTCTGTCTTCTATGTCACTAATTCTCTCCTCTATCTGGCCTGTTCTATTAGCTAAGCTTGTTATCTCGTTTTTCAGTTCATGTATTGAGTTCATCTCTGTTTGGTTCTTTTATTGTTTAAACTTCCTTGGTGATGTATTCTTTTTGTTCATTTAATTTTTTTTGAGCTCTCTAAATTGCCTTTCTTGTATTTCCCTGAGTATTTTTAGAACTTCAATTTTTAATTATCTATTGGTTAACTCCAAGGTTTCCAAGCAATTGAAATTTTTTCCTAGAGATTTTCCATAATCTATCTGAGCTATGTCTCTGTCTTTTGTATCCATAATATTTTATTTTTTTCCCTTAATGGCATCTGAGAGTGGTATTGTTACTAACACTAATAAGAGATAATTTAAAAAAATAAAATAAAAATTGAAAAGATACAGTGAAAAAATGAAAATTCTTGTATAAGTGGAACAAAAACTACAGAGAACAGGGAGCCAGAACTGAGGGAAAATGATAAAGAGATAAAAAATGAAGTAAAAAACATGCAAAATGCCACAAAGAAAAATATGAATCCAAAATAAAATAATTTGTTGATAAATGATGATTGAATGAGAGAAAAAGAGAAAAGAAAAAAAAGTTAAGGTTTTTGAAATATAACCCTAATTAAAAAAAAAAACATGAATGAAAAATGTAACAACTATGGATAACAAAGTTCAAAAGGAAAAGGAAAGAATAAAACATGAAGAAGATAAAATGACCAAGTGGAAAAAAAGAAAAAAAGTTTTTTAAAATATAATTTTTTCCTGGTTTTGAGAGATAGCTTTTTTTTCCCCAGCAGGTGGTGCTGTATTACAGGGTTTTGCCCCTGTGGGGCTCTTGAGTAGTGATTTGCTGTTGTGTCCCTATGGCAATGAATTAGGCTGGGCCTCAGTCCCATTGGTAGGCAGGGCTTGTTAGGGTTTGGAGGCACTGATAATGGGAGACTCAGTTAGTTTTCCAGGTGCCTCTCCCCATGGCTCCCCCTCCTGAGCTAGCAGCCTGGAGACTTAGCTGTGAGGTTTGCCCTAGCCACTGCTTGCAGAGCAAGAGGCTCTAAGAGCAGACAAGTCCTTCCTCCAGTACTGCTCAAAGCACAGTTCTGGATAAGACTGTGCAAGCCAAAGCCACCAGCGACAGCAGGCAGGGCGGGGAGCCGATTGAAGATCTGGCACCTTTCTAAGGGCCCCTGGGCATGTCTAGTATGCCTCAGTGCTCCGCAGGTCTAATCTCCACAAGCTTCTCCCTAGTGCCGTTTGCTAGCCCACAACAAGCCATGTGCACGCCTAGCCCCCACGACCTGCACCCAGCCCCCATGACTTCCATAGTACTCAAGGAGAGCAGCTCCTGACCACTTAGGTGCACAATGCCTGTGATCTCAGTCAGTGCTGGGAATGCAGGAATGTGCTTTGAGACCTGTATCAGCTGGCAGAGGCGCCCTGCCTGGACAGGTCCATGCCTAGGGATCCGGCCCCTGTGTACTTTTCATGCTGTTGGTTGGGGAGCCAGAAATGCTGGATGTCCACCTCTGATAATCTCGGGCTTTGACCTCCAGCCTGCAAGCACACGCACCCATGCCAGAGGTGCCAGGTGCAGCCACTCACACACCACCCATGATCATGGACCCGGGAGAGCATAAAGCTGCTCTGGTGCCAGCCTCCATGGGCAACCTGCATCGGCAACCTCTGTTGGAGCCTGCTGCCTGAGCATGCCCAGCATCCGCAGTCTCAGGCTGAGCTGGCATGCTCTCTTCTCTGCTTGATCATCCGCCCTAGCCCAGCTTCTTCCCTCTGCCTCGGATCCTCCATTTCTCTCGGTTCCAGATGGAAGCAGCCCTTCCTCAGATCAGTGAGGAAATTGGAATACTCCGTTCTCCATCTTATTTCCTTCAGAGTGGATTATATATTCAGCCACCTTTTCACCCAATCATACCTTTGTCTGTTTGTCTGGTGTATGTATATTTCAGGTGCTCCTGAGATTTTTTTCTCTGTCTTTAGATGTTGAATTTGTTGAAATTTCAAGGGGAGATATCTGGAGTACCCCTCGTGGCGCCATTTCTCTGACATCACCCCTAATACAATAATTTTTTAATACATTTCTGAATTCAGTGTTCTGAATACCTTGTTTATGGCCTTCACATTTGTATGAGAAAAACTGGTCTGTAATTTCTTTTTTATTTCTTGTTGTTATCTGGTAATGTTATCAAGACTATATTATCTTTGAATGTAACATTTTCTAGTCTGAAAAGTATTTTGTGTGCAAAGGAAATGTTTGGTGTAATAAAACCATCTAGGCCTGGCAATTTTTTTGTGGTACTGTTTCAAATTACTGATCCAATTTCTTTAATATTTACTAGATGCTTCCATATTCTATATCTTGTTGAGTATGTTTTAAAATTTTATATTTTTCTAGAAAGTTATTTCATGTGATTTTCATGTATTCACAAAAGTTAGCTCATGGTATTGTCTTATACATTTCTATTGCACCCATAGTCACATTCATTTTGACTTTTCTAATACCATTATTTCTTTGCTTTGTTCAATCTCACTGAATATTTGTAAATTTTATTATTGTTTTCAAAGAACATTTGACTTTAATTTTCTCTACTGTATTTAATTTTTTAAATGCCATTCTTATTTTTTAAAGTGTATTAGGTTAATCTATATGAAAACTATAAATATCTGATTACATTTGACCTACAAAAATGACTTTTCCTGTTGGGCAACCTAGTATTTGCTTGTAATTTAGTTGGTTTTTCACTTTCTAGGTCAAAGTTTTTGACCTTTCCTTTTTCTAATATAATCACTTACAACTATACATTTCAGCTATAACCTATGAGTCTTGATAACCAGTATTTTTTTGAGCATTTATAAATGTTTTCTGAATCCCATGTAATGTCTTTCTTAAATCAGAAGTTCTTTACAGGTGTAAATGTAAATTTTAAAAGCAAGGAGGCTTTCACTATGAACATACTACGTTGTACTTTTGTTTTTGATATATGATTTCCAACCTAATTTCCTTGTGATCAAAGGATGTGGTCTGTATTAAAAATTGCTTGAAATATGTTGAGATTTATAGGATCTTTGCTTTTTCTTAAGTCTTTTAATACTACTTGACTTTTATATTATATTCATGTATTATTTGGACAAAAATTAATAAAGCATAATAACTAATTTGATCTATTTAGTTAATATAGAAACCAAACTAAAATATCATACATTAAGAGTTTCATTGTTACTGAAATCACTCATTCTATACATGTTTGTATTTATTTACAGCTTATCATGGTCTAAATGGACTTAAGAAGGTGGCCTTATATATATTGCCCGTTAATAGCCAGCACACTTAAAATTGTACCAAATTACCATGAAAGCAAATAAAAGAAGTACTAGAAAGTGGAAACCAATTTTTATTATTTTTTCTGTTCTATTGCATAATTTTCTCTTGGTATACTTTGAAGACATTTACCTCTGAACATCGAACTTAAATTCATTTGCTTTAATTACATATTTGTGTCTGAGTGACACACAGAGAAATGATAGGGTAAACGAAAGCTCAGGTAGCTCTCTGGGGGTCCAGGAGCCATTGCTGAGAGAGAAATGAGGCTTCTGAGAGGAAACCAACCTTCTGTTCTCTTTTAAGGGTGAAGAGGATTTTTCTTTTATCTTATTCCTTCCTATTCCTGATGTAATGTTGACAGTGGTGATAGTATGATGGCAGCAGCAAAGCTAAACACTTCACATAAATTACTTTAATTCTCATAATCACTCATTGACATAGGTAGTATCATTATTCTCGGTTTGTAGGTGATGGAACTGTACAGAGGAGTCTTAGTGAGATGAAGGGACTTGCCCCATGCATAAAGTAATGACTCAGAAAGAAAAAGGCCTATGAGGTTTTCAGAAATTGCTGTTGAACCACAACACTACCACCTTCCATATTAGACCAGTTGTGACTCTTGGTGCATGCAGTGTGTCTGACGAAGCAGCTGGTCAGGGACCCGGAGCCCAGGTATCTATCACAGACTTGTCACTGGCTTCTTGGTGGCTCTGAGGGAAACAATCTTAGCTGACAGTATGTGCTATCTGAGTCCTATCTCCTTCTCTGCGTAACTTTAGCTTCAGAGGCTCATCATTGTCTTTGGTGGCAACTGAATGGCTGTGTCCTACAGGGCTGAATTGTTGCAATACCTCCACACCCAAAGAGTATATATAATGCACAACAAAAGCATCGTGTGGCCCAGTCTCTGCAGTGTCTCTGAGCATCATATGCTTTAGGCATTTCGTTGCTACATTCTGAATCACATTCTTCTCTAATCAACACTCTCAATGTCTCATTTTTTCCATTCGTAAGATGATTGTAGTACATACAGAGTGAACTATTTTTAATGAGCCCCAGCTCTAGCAATGTGGCTTTCAGTTGGCTTCATCTTAATAAATCTTTCTTTGTTAATTAATGTACCTTATCCTTATGTTTCTGAGTTGAAGAAGGAAGAGGAGGACCACACCCAGAGTGGAGGATCCAAAACCCTTCAGCGTCAATATGCATGCAATAACCATTTGAAAACACAGTTTAAAAGTTTTTGTGCTTGTTGTAAACTAAGGAAGTTGTACAAAAGAGTCTACAAGAGAGTAAAAAGTGATGTGATAATTAGGTCATGAATTAACCCCCTGGTACTTGCAGCTCTATACTATTTTTAAAGACCCCCTTTTCGCCTCCTAGGATATTTTGCACATGCAAAATGCCTAATGTGACTAATAAGGTACCTAGCATAAAAGTTAATTAATGAAAATGAAAACACTAAAACTCAGGTTATTTAGTAACCAGGGCCTGGAGCCAGGTCCCAATTAAACCATTCTTCTGGTGAAGGAAGGGATCAAAATGCCCAATAGATTCCATCTGGCTGCTTTCTGTGGGTCAGTCTAGAGCCTCATGTCCTTTTCAAACTTGCCTTTCCAACCTCTCCTTTCCAACACAATGAGGAGCTAGGGGCAGTCCTCCTGACCCTGTGCTGCAGGACTCCCAGACTCTCCCACTCACATGCAAGGGGCTTGGCAGCGAAGGAATCCAGCTGGACTCAAGCACAATTCACTCACTCTTCCCAGCCCAATCCCTTTTGTCACTCATTCCACCAGAGACGCTGAACCCTCCAATCCCAATTGTACCCCACTGAGGAGCTCCGATAATGGCCCTGGCAGAGCTGTGGCTTTTTATGACTTCTGGCAGGGGCCTCACTGACCCATAACATGGCTACACACATGATTTCTTCTCATACTGTCTTTGTAAATTGACCATGGCTAACCTTGCTGCCCTAATCAGATCAATCAGAATAACATTTCTTTAGCTGCTGCATGCTGGCAGCCTCCTGGGCTGAGGCGTGACTCAGAGTCAGGCTCAGATACTGAAGGCAGATTTTTGGTTTTCAGTGGTCTCAGGTTTCTCTGCTTTTATCACAGTTGGTGAGCTTTGTTGGGCCCCGTTTATAGCCATGCAAATTAGCCTCAGCTGGAGAGAAATCAGGTCAGACCCAAGTGAAATCAAGCTCTGGGCCAGGAGGTATGTTATCAAAAATTGGAAGTGTGGCCACAGTACTGGAGTCGAGCCAGACTGTCCTAAGAAACGTGGGGCCTGATCAGGCGGTGGTGCAGTGGATAGAGCGTCGAACTGGGATGCTGAGGACCCAGGTTCAAGACCCCGAGGTCACCAGCTTGAGTGCGGGCTCATCTGGTTTGAGCAAAGCTCACTAGCTTGGACCCAAGGTCGCTGGCTTGAGCAAGGGTTTTACTCAGTCTTCTGAAAGCCCACGGTCAAGGCACATATGAGAAAGCAATCAATGAACAACTACGGTGTTGCAACAAAAAACTGATGATTGATGCTTCTCATCTCTCTGTTCCTGTCTGTGTGTCCCTGTCTATCCCTCTCTCTGACTCTGTAAAAAAAAAAAAAAAAGAAAGAAAAAAAAGAAAAGAAAAGAAACATGTGGGCAGCTCTGTCAGGTGAAACCTGAATCTTGGCTTGGCCTCTGGACCCTGCAAAACCCTGACAGATGGAGGGGAAGATGGAAAGGGGTATACCCACCAAGAGGGCTGGTTGCTCAACCAATGGCAGTGCTGCCAAATGCATTTTTTTTTATTAAGTAGAGACAAGTGTGAGGAAGGAAAATATCACATCTTTGAAAGAAGAAACAGTGTGGTTGTGAGGCTGGTTTGTCGTAAATCCCATATTATTCATTGACAAGGCAAGGTCCAAATTCAAGACTTTATTCTACATAAACACTTGTATACAATTAGTTTTAAAATGTGTATGTGAAGGTGTCTGTGGGGAAAACAGCTGTGTTAGGCTTGCTCGCTGGTTTCCTGGCTGCAAGCACTTTGCATAATTAGTGTGTGAGCATATGGCAGAAAGCCACGTGTGTGTCTCTATGAAAAGCTATGGGTGTTTTCCCTCAGAGGTGATTCTCCCAGGTCGCTCTCCTGCCACCATGAGGTGTGGTTCCCTGACTCCCTCAGCCGCCACCACCGTGAGGGGCGGTTTTCCTGATTTCTTGCCCTCCACTGTGAAAGTGGTTTTCCTTTGTTTATTCACTCAACTGTGTTTGTGAGCCTCCAATAAACGGGTGTGCCCCAAAGCTTTCCAGCTCCTCAGTTTCTCTACCATTTGCCCAGATCCAATGTGGACCTGCCCAGGCCTGAGAACCAGCATTACACCATCCACATACAGATATAATCAGGTACGTTGCATATGGAAAGCATCTTTAAAAACATCACGCTAGATGCCATGATCGTAACAGAAACTAAGGCCAGAGAGGTTACGTGATTGGACACACGTGTCCAACCTTGAACTCAGGCGCCTATTCCACTGCAGTGTTCCTCATCATTCAGTCCCTCAATACCCAGCACACAAAGAAACTTGTTTTAGTTTAAAATAGTTCTTATACATTTATGTCTCTTAACACCGAGGGGTTTACAGAAATCCTAACAGTCATTCCCTGAGCTCCCGTATACTGATGACCCATACAACATGGGGCTGATGGCGTCAGACAGCTGAGCTCTCAGACCAGGTCTGGCCCCGAAGGCTCAGGTGTTGGCCCACAAGGGCATCCACCAGCCCTCGAATAACAAAAACAAAAGTTAGTGGGTCTGCAGGGCTCCCATTTGCAAAGTGGAAGTAATGACTGGATTGTTGGAATCCACCTAACCCAAGTCCTAGTCTTTCGGAAAATAAGAGACCTGAGACCTAGAAAACTGAAGGGACTTGCCCAAGATTCAGTAGTTGGTTCAAGTCAGAGCCAGAAGTAGAAACCAGGTGTACTGATCCCTGGCCAGTGTGCTTCTGTCACTTAACAATGACCAGAGGAGAAAATATAGATTCTCCAAGTGAATTTAAAGTCAGGACTTATAGTTAAATTTAGACCAAAAGCCCATGTGTCAGGTAACTAAGAGCACAGGCTCTGGGGTTGTTGCTGGATTCATTTCCTTACCACTTAAAAGCTGGTTATTCTGAGCAAGTTATATAATCCCTCTCAGCTCCAGCTTCCTCATATACAAAATGGGAATAATAATAGTAACCAACTTACTGGGTTCTTGTGATGATTAAATAAGTTAATGCATGCAAAGCATTTAACCAAAAATCACTTACTTAACATTAACTATTATTATTACTATTGAAATCTTCAATTAAAAGATACTACATAAATGCAAGTTTCCTAAGACTTCTCTCTGTCCATGTTAAGCACGTACCTGTGAGAACATGTGTGTGCAGGAGCCGTCTTGACCTTTGTATACTGGAGATATGAACACTTCACAGAGCACTTAGGAGTTCACCTGACAAAGCATCCATGTGACCTGAGTTTGTGACTTAAATACCCATATAACATTTTCACCTATTCTTGTTATCATTTCACATACTTCTAAGCTTAGAACAGGAGGCCGGAAGAGTCAGTGCCATGATCGAGGTGCCAGCATCAGCTCCCCCTCAAATCACTGTTTAGCACCAGCCTGTGTCACAGTCTAATTTGGAAAAGGATCTGTATCAATCATAAGTGCATGAGGTGCAGGAAAATACAGGCAAGACCTCAAAACTTTCCTCAACGAGGTAGAAAGAATAAATACTTTTTAAAAAATGCAATTATTTATAATGGTTCTCTCACAGGCTATCTTGTAATATCCAATCATTCATCTTTGTTTTCCAGTTAGATAACTCCAGATCCATATTAAAATAAATATTCAACCCTTGCTGGTTGGCTCAGTTGCTAGAATGTTCTGACATATGAATGTCTTGGGTTCAATTCCTGGTCAGGGCACACAAGAGAAGTGACCATCTGCTTCTCTTCCCCTTCCTCTCCCCCTTCTCCTCCTGCAGCCAGTGGCTCAACTGGTTTGAGCATTAGCCCATGACATTGAGGATAGCTCAGTTGGTCTGAGCATTAGCCTTCAGTGCTAAAAATAGCTCAGTTGATTCAAGCATTGGCTCCAGATGGAGTTTCCAGGTGGATCCTGGTCCAGGCACTTGCAGTAGTTTATTTCACTATCTCCCCTCCTCTCACTTGAAAAGGAAAGGAAAGAAATGGAAAGAAATGGAAAGGAAAGGAAAGGAAAAGGAAAAGGAAAAGGAAAAGGAAAAGGAAAAGGAAAAGGAAAGGAAAAGGAAAGGAATGGAAAGAAATGGAATGGAAAGGAAAGGAAAGAAAAAAAAATCTTTACTCCCTTTAAATATGAAGGATTTAAAAAGTTCTCTTGTGTGTGTAGGTGATTCCAGAATTAGTCCCAAAGGGGCCAAGTCTAATACTTCATAAATTTTTGTACTAGTCATTCATTCTAAATTTGGAACTATGTCTACTAATGACTTCTATTCTATTAATACCTACAAGCCTTCCTAATATGCATTTGGCTACCGATACTTTGTGTGGAAAATTTGCTGTGAAATTTGGTCTCGTGGTCTACAATAAAGAAATTGAACAAGACTAATGAGGGTACAGAGGGGAGTTACTCTCTGGTAGGCTCCACTTCTCAATGCTCTGGGGAAAATGCTCATGTAGCTTTCTATCTCAGCATTCTAAGGTGCCCTCTTGTGGTCTGGGGCAGGCAATGAGCATCCTAATGATACTGTCGCTGGCTTGAGGTGCAACTGCAGATTAAGTTACTGTTTAACAGCCAACAGAGAAACATAGTTGAACTCCAAAAATAATATTCGAATTTAACTTTCTGAAAGAAACATTGATATCCACACTTGACAAGTTCTAACCACCTTTTCTTTTTTCCAACAAGTAAACAAAGTAAAAGTACAACTTAACTTTTGGGGTCATCTTATTTCCAAATAAAATTTACAAGGCAGAATTTCTGTAAACTGGTGCCTGTCATGGACTAGAAGCTCCCGTTTGCTCTCAGTACATTTCGCCAGTGAGGGGCCTTTAAGCTGAAGAACAGGAAAGCCCTGATCATTCTAGCTATCACTCAAGGAATCTGGACATGGCACCAACCCCTCAAGGTCCTATATTGGTGCAATCAACACACGAGCAAGTTGTTTCACTCATTTCTATAGATGATAACCCCTAACTTCATTGCTCATTTTTTTAAGCACACATGAGTAATATAAAGGGGGCTGCAAACTCATCCTCATTCCTGAAGGCGGGGGGGGGGGGGGGATAATGCATATAACTTACTGAAGCAGCTGGAAAAATTATCTTTGTACACAAAAGCTGAAATTATATAAACTTGGAAGGCAACAGGTTATGAAACCCTATAAATTTATGTTCAGGCTTCCAAACAATGTTCCCCTTCCACCCTTCTCCGCTCCCCACTCAACTGAGACACCAAGTCTGGGTTTTGAGAATTACAGCTATGATCCTCGCCAAAGTGACCAAATTACAACTGATGGCTTTGGCTCCAGGATGTTTTAACAGACTAGTATCTGCTGAACCACCCCTCCCAACTAGATCCCTCCCAACTCGACTCATCCCCCCCCACCACCACCAAGTGCTCAGGGAAGAGACTATTTTATTATTCTTAAAAAATATTTATCGAAAAGTGGAGGGAGAGGAATGATTTTATGTATCTTACAGAGGAGGAAATAGGCACAGAGATTATTTACAATTCAAAGTGAGATCGTGACATTTCAAGAGAAGAATATTGGCAGGTCATGCTGATTTTCTGAGAGTTGTTGGGCAAGTTTAAAAGCAACTGGAAAGTTTATCAGAGTAGCTCCTTCCTTGACAGGCACCAGAAGAAAGCTTCTCAGACAACGGAGGCAGATTTCTGGATCCTTGTTCAGGTACTGACCCATCTTTCCCAGGAACAAAGTTAACTGAGAGGCAGCGTAAATATGGCCATGCTAACTGTAGAAACTCTTACTTAACAGTGTAAAATGATTACATAAATCAATGAAGGATGAACTACTAGATTCTGTGTATGTCATTAGTGAAAGTTGTGAAATTCTATAAACTGAAAAACTGGAATGCTATAGAGATTACCCTTTGCAGATAGCTTCAGGAATGAACATACTAATGATTGAAGGCTTTCAACAACCTTGTCAGAATCAATATGTTCAAAAATTTCTTTGCAAAGCTTTCATATTAGTTCAGAAACTAAGAGAATAATACATAGTTCTAGATAATACTTAAAGTGCTTTCATAATCATGATTTCACTTTACCCTCATATCAACCCATAAGAATTCCATAGAGAAGAAACCAGTGTGTGAAAGTTAAATACTTGCTCTGAAGGTTATCACAGAGCAAAAAATAGACACTACTAAGTGCTGGTGGTGCCAACAAGACCTGATGTTTTGAACCCTGTTTCTCAATTTGGTGAAGGCTATGTTTGTGGTGGCAGAGTGGTCTGGTGTCACAAACGAGGTTGGCACATGCCTGAGTATCCAATAGAAATCTATCATTGTTAGTGTTTATTTATAGCTAATATTTAAAATATTGGTAGAGTTGATCTACATATTTTGTTGTTGGAGTTAAAAGTAAAACATCTTTTATTTAATCACCCTGATAAATACTGTTATCATCATCATTGTGGCATGTTACTGGTTAAATAAAGGGAAAATGAACTTGCTGAGGCTCTCAAGTGTTCATCCTCATCGTCTTCCCAGTTAACAGTGTGCGAACCCTAGAAGTCACTTCATCTTCCTAGGTCTCAGTTTTTCACATGCTAGAGGATGCTATTGAATTAGATGATTCTTAGGCTGGACATTATAGAACAGGATACAGTCCCAGTGTAAGTATATATGTACCTGTTGACTTCAAACCAGTGCTACTTATGGGAACTTCAAAAATCTAGTAAAGAGGATAAAACTAGAAACTAGTATCCGAATTCAGCAGAATACTGACAGTTACTTCCAAACTAGGACTGTGATAGGTGAAGCGAGATGAAAACCAGATCTATTTAAGTAAGAGACGTTCACATGTAAGTCTCAGTGCCTGCTCAGCCCCTGCAGTCAGGATTCAGAGTACTGGCTGTTTCAGTGTCCAACGTGTACTCCATATCGGCCAGTATAAAAGACCTGACCAGCAAGTATCCCTCTGGTCATCTTGCGTGGAAACCATTTTGTGCTTAAGCTGATGAAGTTGGCCTCCAATGCTGAAACCCCTCAGCAGCTCACAACCTCTCAAATTCACTTTCATTTTCATTTTCAGAGAAAAGTAAACATCTGACTCTCGGAAAAGACCAAGGGATCCAACCTGAAATCTGGATCATGGGCATGGAAATCTGACCACAGGCACGGAAGGAGGGCTTATAGGAGGCAGGGTTCAAGTTTCCTGGCATTGATTCAGCTTCCTTTATTTATAACTTAAACCAGGGGTCCCCAAACTTTTTACACAGGGGGCCAGTTCACTGTCCCTCAGACCATTGGAGGGTCGGAATATAAAAAAAACGATGAACAAATCCCTATGCACACCGCACATATCTTATTTTAAAGTAAAAAAAAACAAAACGGGAATAAATACAATATTTAAAATAAAGAACAAGTAAATTTAAATCAACAAACTGACCAGTATTTCAATGGGAACTATGGGCCTGCTTTTGGCTAATGAGATGGTCAGTGTCTGGTTCCATATTTGTCACTGCTAGCCGTAACAAGTGATATGACGCGCTTCTGGAGCCATGACGCGTGCGTCCCGCGTCACCGGAAGTAGCACTGTACATGAGCGATGCCGTGCTTTGAGGTGCCACCACATACAGTACTCCAGGATGTGGACACATCCTGTGCTCCTCTCACTGACCACCAGTGAAAGAGGTGCCCCTTCCGGAAGTGCGGTGAGGGCCGGAAAAATGGCCTCAGGGGGCCGCATGCAGCCCGAGGGCTGTAGTTTGACAACCCCTGACTTAAATTCTCAGCTCTGAGGTAGGGACACAAAAGTAACTAAGACTCTACGCTGCCTCAAGACCATCAAGCCCAGCAGACTGACCTTCTTGGCTCTACCTAAAGAAAAGGTGGAGACTACACATGTACAGATGATATGGGGTAACAGCAACCTAGCTGCCCAGAAAGATTAAAGAGTTCAAACGAAGGGTGTTTTCCTCCTCAGACAGTAAAACAAATACATCAAGTACTAACTGCCTTAGTAAAAATCCTTCGTTGAATAGGCAAACAATGATAAAAAATAAGAATGGACAACCAAATGCTTTGATGTTTTAAAAATATTAATTCACCAAAACAAAAATGATTCATTGTATGAGTAAACAACATGTTACCAAGCATCCAAAGAGAGAAACAAAAGAAGTAATGGCAATTTGAGAAGAAATAGAGAATAAAACTAAGTTTACTATGATAATGAGTAAGAATACATTTAGCAGAGTTCCTGGGGAGTCAGGGAAGGCTTCCGGGAAGTGGCAAATTGAGCTGAGCTTTTGGATTATAGAGATTCTCCTTTTGTCTGTGTAGAAACTAGGGTCCTGTTTCTGTAGGCGGCGTTTTAAAAAGCCAGCCAGCCTATAAAGCACACCTATTTCCATTGCACACGAGTCTAATTCCGTGGGAACACAGTTTATAGCATATTAGTTGACTTCTTGCCTGGAACTGTTTTAGTAGAAAACTCCACATTGTCCCATGCAATCTGTTTTCTTAAAAGGTTTGTTACAAAATTTAATAATTGCTGGGACCACGTTTTCCTTATGAAAACACAATTTCCAATGGACTTGCAAGGCAAAAAACTCTGATTATAATTTTCATTCACAATTCAAGTCAGTGGGAAAATGTGATTTCAGTAACGGAAAACTACATTCAGACATTTGCCATTTTTCCCCATGTAAGGCACAGCTGACTTCACAATCACAATTTTGCCTGAGATATGAACCAGTGGATGAACCCACCAATGTAATTTAAGAATGAAGAGTTGATGATAATGATAATGTCATTCCATATTACACACTTTTCAAAACAGTTCCTCAAATCCTTTTAGATTTGAATTTCACATCATCCTGGTGGGTCAGATGGTCTCAGATATTGTTAATCCTCTTTTATAGAAAGGGAAAATATGATGTAGAGCAGGGCAGCCTACCCAAGCTCACATGGCAAATCACTAGCAGAACCAAGGACTTTGTGTTTTCCTCAACACCACCTAGGGCTTAAGCCATTATCACAGCACCAATGCAGAGAAGTAACAGCAGTGCGGCAACAGTAGCAAGATGAGAATAGCCATCATCTGCTGAGGGCACAATAGTGGGCATGGTATCTATCTATCTATCTATCTATCTATCTATCTATCTATCTATCTATCACCTACTTAATAATTGCTTAGAATAATAACATGAGCAGACATCATCCCATGTCATGGTTAGGGAACCGAGACACAGAGTGGAAGAACTTTGACTTGGGTCACATGGCCGGAGCGTGGCACAGTTACGGTTCAACTTCTTAGCTATCTGGTGACTTCAGAATCTTACAGTTTCTCTCTGGTGGGATGACTGGGAGCCTCAGATTTCAAGTCCTCAAACCTCTGTTCAATCGTCACCTTGCTCCATGAGGACTATCCTGAACACTGTATTTAAAACTGTAGCCCCATCACCACCAGACCAAAGTTCATCTTCCTTAAATCATGACGACAGGATTTAATTTTTGTTTTTCATATTGAATGTTAATATAAGCTCCACAGGGCAAGAGTTTTTGTTTTGTTTTGTTTTGACCAATAAGTCCCAGATGCTTAGGCAGTGCTATCCGACAGAACATTTTGTAAAGCCGGGAATGTTTTATACTTGTGCTATATGGTCACTACTAGCTACAGAACAAAACTGAACAATAGCTACTCTGACTGAAGAACTGATCTATTTCATCTAATTTTATTAATTAATTTAAATAGCTTTCTTTTTCAATAGAATTAATGGCTAACAAAGATCCAGATTAAGAAAATAGTTGAAAAGTTCAGATGCTATGAACAGAACAGCAAGCACTCATTCTCCAGGCTATTGGCTCCTTTTTGCCATCTATGACTCAGAACCTTCCAAAACATTTTCTGAAAATAGGAAAAGCAAACCGGCAGCACGTAATTCCTATGTATCACAAAAAATATATATAGTTACAATGATTACTATAATCACTCACCTTTTTGACCTTGTTTTTTTTCTCATAGGTCTCTGACAGAGGTTTTTTCTTCTGCTGAGTTGTGTCTTTGGAGAATAAATATTCAAACTCACTAGTATCCCGAATATCAGGTTCTTCTAAGGAATCCCATAAAGTTGGTGTAGTGTTGTGGCTTGAAAGAGAAATTGACAAGTTCAACTTAAGAACCAAAATGGAAGAGAACAGAATGCAAAAGAATCTCTAATTCATTTTTAACTCATGTGTTTTTTTCAAAAAAGTCAGCAAAGCTGCAAGCACCTATTAATAAAGGTCTTAATGAACAATACACACACCCATATCCGCAAGCTCGTCCCTAATACAGCTTGGGGAAAAGTTACTGTGTTACACATATTTTAAAGCCAAGATATAACATAGAACATTAAAACAAATACACATTTCCAAAACAGAATGGTCATTAGATACAATAAAGAGAGAGAGAAAGAGAGAGAGAGAGATCTAGAGAGAGAGAGCTAGAGAAACTTTGTGGGACCAGACATCCCTGATTCAGGCTGCTGAGACCATGTAAGCTATCTCTCCCTCACTCAGTCTGTGGCATTTCCCTGATAGATAAACACGGGCATCATATCAAAGCTGAAGGATAACCAGTCTTCTGACAATGACGGGACAATTTTTAAAGAGAATGAAAATGAAGAACTAAGGTAAAGATACGCCCTCTCTTTGGATTACTTCTACTGGTTTTAAATATGGTTTTCTGGTCCACTTGGTGCGTGACCCATAACATGTGAACAGGCGGTACTCATTTAGAAATACTTGATTTATAACACCCTGCCCCAACAACACTATTAACAATAAAAACAAACCAAAAAACTCCATTGCATCAGCCCTCATTGGGATTTCAACCAAAGCAGCCATGCGGAGACTGTTTTATTTCGTCTTCAAAAAACAGGGCCACCTCAGTTTTGAAACAAAGTAAGGGAAGTTCAGAAGAACTGCCTCTGAGAACTGTCTCAGATGGGTAATCACCCAGGCTCCCTGCAGTCAGAACACATTTTCTACCCAATGTCCACTCTCTTCACTTAGTTTCTAATCTTTTTTTTTTTTTTAACACTTTTTTTCTTTTTCTTTTTTTAGGTGAGAGGAGAGATAGTGAGGCAGACTCCCACATGAGTCCCAACTGAGATCCACCTTGCAACCCTATCTGGGACCAATGTTTCAGTACCAAGCTATTTTTAGTGTCTGAGGCTCATGTGCTCCAATGGAGCTATCCTCAGCACTTGGGGCCAAACTTGAACCTATCTAGCCACTGGCTGTGGAAGGGGATGAGGGAGAAAAGGAGGAGAGGGAGGGGGGAAGCAGATGGTCACTTCTCCTGTGTGCCTGACCAGGAATCAAATCCAGGATATCCATATACCAGGCTGACGCTCTATCCACTGAGCCACTGGCCAGGGCCATTTTTAAACACTTTTAATGAACACACATAGAAAAAAAGTCTCATCTACACATTTGTTTTTCAAACATAGTTATATATTAGAATCCATAGTATCTATAAGCACTTCCCTTTGTTTTAATAAGTATTTTCTCAGTCATGATAAACTAAAAGATCTATTATTATATAAAGTAATCCACAAAATTATTTGATACTAAAGGGTGATTTACATATTTGAAACAGCTGGAAACACTGGCTTTTTGGATCTGCGTGTTCACATTTTACTATGTGTCTGCCTTTCCCATGAAATATGACATTTTGATTCTGTCTACATTCATTTCTCTCCATTATTTATTATATTATTTTCCTAATATTTGAGTCACTTAAGAGTATTTATGTGACATATGTGAGTTATAACATGTAACAGTATAATGAACAACTGTGAAGTCATCACCCGGCTAGAACATTTACAGTGAAGTACATCCACCTATATGTTCTTCTTCAGCCACCCACCTCTGTCTCTTGACTTCAACTTGAAATACAAACACCATTCATGATAAATGTTTATCTCAGCTGCACTCAGGAAGGGGGAGCTTGATAGGAGAAGGGAACCAGGGAATTTTGGAGCAGGCAGCTATTAAGGGCTGCTGGTTTGGGTTGCATGAAGGTTCTGCGAAGCTGGGGAAAGGTTGCTGAGAGGGAGGTGATGTGATGCATAAGGCGGATGGTTCAGAGTCAGCCCCCTCACCTCCTGTACCTGTGCTGCTTGCCCAGCACCAAGGACTGAGCTCAGGCCAGTATGACTGGTGCTTATAATTCATACTCTGGTGTGAAGCAAATTGGGTCAGGTAGTCAGGTTGAACAGTTCCTCACCATTTACAACATTGTTTCTATGGGAAAAAACATTTCCAATAACAAATAAAGGAACTTTGAAATATCATCTCTCAGTGAGCTGGGGTATTTTGTGAGACAGTAATGAAAACCCACAATGGACCATCTGCTCTCATGGTCAACTCTTTTCTAACCACTGAGCATATAATTTTAGCTCAAAAGAAGAGGAAGAGGAAGATGGAAGGAGGAAGGAGGAAAAATGAGTGTGTGGGGGGAGTGAAAGAGGGGGAAGGAAGGGGAAGGAAGGGGAAGGAGGGGAAAGGTGAAGGGGGAGAAGACACTAGGAATATGATATAAAAAGCTGAAAAAGTAGATGAGGATTTCTTTTCTTCAACTAAATATCTCTTCCCTGTTTTAGAAACAAGGAAACTACCAAAAGGCAAAATGGCAAGAGTTAAAAATTGGTTTATGTTAGTGATAAAAAGCAATCTAGGTGGATGAGAAGTAGTGTGCATATAATGAAAAAAAATTTATATTTTACTCCAGGTTCCCTAAAAGACCAAGACCAAAATATTTTCATGTGTGCATTACACAAAGTGCTTAAAACATCTAGTTTTACAAAATATTAAAATACCATTTAATTACCTTTAAAAGAACACATCCCAAATCATTTTACTTTTGTCCATAAATAAATACTACACAGAATCTTTAGACCATTTTAGTTTAAAAGAAGTAGTCATGCGCCCTGGCAAAGTGGCTAAGCTGGTTAGAGCACTGTCCCAACATGCCAAGGTTGCGGGTTCAATCCCCAGTGAGGGCACGATCAAGAGTCAACCAATGAATGCATAAATTAGTGGGACAACAAATTAATTTTTCTCTTTCTCCCTCTCTCCATCCCTTTCTCTAAAAAGAAAAAATAACCAATTAAAAAAATTTTTTAAAGAAGTATGATGCTCTGATGATCAAAAACATCTTGAGGGACCCAAAATGAAAGAAAAGAAATGTGTGATGCAGCAGGAAGGGCCCACATCACAGTCTCCAGGCATCACAGTGGGAAGCCTCCCCCCCAAAGTCAGGCTCAAGGCTGACCCGTTTACCAAACAGGGCCTTCCTGCTGCCCTGGGTCAGGAAAGTGAGTACATTCATCTATTTTTTATTATGCTCAAAACTGAAGCCCTAAACTTATGGTAAAACTAGTAAGAGCTTAAGCATTTGACTGTTTTCTTTCTGAAAATGGCCAACTACACAAGCAGGGAAAAACGCAGACAATGATTAGCTCCAGCTTGATGTCGTCCCTCCTTGAACAGCGGCCAAGGGCTATCTCCCAGCAGCACTGCAGTGTTCTAGTCCGTAATACTGGCTTCTCATAAAGTCTTGCGGGGAATGAAGTGGAGGCAGGTCAGTGAGAGATAGGTGTGGTCAGCAACGTGTGCTGTCTGGACAGGTGGGATTCTACACCCTGGAAGGGCTACACATTAATTCCAGGACACTAATAAGTGAACACAACACGACATAAATATTCTGGGAAATTATTTCTTAGGAAACGTCATCTGAATCTTGAATAGGAAAAGGGGAATACTAGTACTTTAGCTAATGGTAGGCACTATTTAAGAGTCAGCTAGTGGTTTTTGTTTTTTTTTCTTTTTAACAATTCATTTAGAAAAGTATAAAGCATCAACATTAAAAAGAAAGTATTAGAATTTTCCCCACATGAACTATTGGCCCTTACTTTTTAGTGAGAAGAAAAGGATCAATACGAAGTACCTAATCAACTTAGTTCACCATATACTTAGTTTTAAGGTATTCCCCACTCCTTCTATACTGATACCCAGTTACTTTATAATTGTGAATGACATGTTATCTTGTTCAATATCCTGTCTTCTCCAAGCAAAATGTTTCCTAAATTAAAAAATTCACCACTGTACCTAGGTTTGTGAATAAGTTAAAAAAACTTGACTTTAAAAATGTGTTCTGTACTTTCTGTTCTTTGCAAACAAATGAATTTCAACCCTACAGAGTATAGTCAACAAGCAACTCAGCATCTCTTGTTAGCAGCCCCTTGGCAAGCCCCAAAATAAGGCAGAAGAAATCCCTTCAAATTGGTCTGATTGGAAGTTTCCAAATAACCATATATTTCTGCCTTACAGACCCAGCTTAACAAGCTATACAAATGGAAGGTGCTTTTTAGCTACTCACACACTAGCACTTTCTCTGACAGGCAATAAGGTTTAAGATGTGAGGATGCTGAGCAGTTAGGGGGTCCAGAGCTTTCAGCAGAGAGCTTCTATTTTAAGACTCCCCTCTGACCTGAAGAACTAATGACTCAGCTATGTCTTGGTCTTTTTAAAAATAATTAAAAATTACACATGCCTGTTAGAAACCAGATCATAAGGTTTATGATACTATCCTAACACAAGACCGATATTCTAAAAATCTTCAGTGAACCTACAGTATAGATTCAGGCTCAAGGTCTTTATAATTACTTGCTTATTGTAGGAATGTTGGAGAAGGCTCTAACTTAGATCTGAGCTCTTCTCTAGTCTGTAAAATGGAATATTCATCTTAGAAAAGGATCTGACTCTGACCAAACCATTTCTCTTAGCATCAATCCATAAAGAACACAGACAAGATGTGGTGGGGATAGACCTTCTCCCCAAAACATTCCAACTTTGTCTATCCAAGGCATTCACTGTACCACATTTGAGAACGAGTGCTATACTACACAGACAGATATTAATCTGCTAAGACTAAAATATCACCTGTGCAGAATTCTGGGAAGTCACAAGCTGAAAATGGGCCAGGGGAGTTAAGCTTACCTCTTATCACTTATTTGTATTCTAGTCCAATATAGAGGCTTCATAGGACAACTGGGCTCAATGGCTGGCTTCCGAGGACATTGGCTAGAAGAAGGGCCAACTCCGAAGAAGAGACCAGGAGGAGGTGGGGGCACAAGTCCTGGGGGTGTTGGAGCAGGAGGAGGCCCCCCACTGCTGGGCAGAGCAGACAAGTTAGGAAGTGGTGGTGGGGGAGGAGGCAGGGGAGGTCCTGCACTGGGAGGCAGGGGAGGTGGTGGAGGTGGTGGAGGGCCAGCACTCACAGGTGGTGGCAGAGGTGCTGATGGCAAAGGTCCAAGTCCCGGCGGGAGGGGCGGAGGGGGAGGGATGGCTGCAGGGAGGGGTGGCGCTGGAGGGAGAGGCGATGCCTTCTCCTGACTCGATGAGATGCCTTCCACAGACTGAAGTGGTGCATGGATGTCTTTGTTGTCATTTGGGGGAGAGAGTTGGCTTAAAGAGGAGATATTCAGCTTTTTGGGTATTATTTGGTTACTTCTGGTTGTCTTGCCTTCACTTTCACAGGGTTTGAGGAAGGTCTCTCTATCTGTCTGGATGCACACATTTCTGTAGGTCTTTGGAGGGCAGTCATCTTCAGTGGAGAGGCACACATCTCTCATCTCCTCACGTCCTCCTCGCCATCGGTGTTCTATCTCACGTTTGAGATTTTCAATGGTTTCTTCCAGTCTCGCTGTTATCACTGCATGCTCACCCCGGATATGAAAGGCCTGGAGTTCAAACTGAGCCTGTAGAGATATCAGTGGGAAAGAAAGTAGAGAGTTTATAAAAACAAGTATCAGACATTAAAGAAGTCACTACCACCCCGTGCCACCATAGCAGAGCTCACGTAAACCCAGGGGAACACAGAGATGTTCTCTGAAGAATCCAACAGGGCGTACATTTTAATTTATGAATTTCCCAATAATTTAAAGAGTTGGCGTCAAGGCAAAATTTCCTCCAATATGAACTCATGGGTAATAATTACCATAGATTAAGGCTGGAAGGAAAACTGTCATCTAAGAGCTTTCACCTGGTTTTAATATAAAATACAAGACAAACTTTTTAATAAAGGTTTGAACATGATTGAATATATCTTTTATTACTTTTGGATTTGGTTTGGAAAAATAAAATTTTAAGGAAAAATTAGATTTGGAGATCCTTCTGGCTTGGAGCTGCTGTTCTCACAGTCTTCCTTTGAATGTCTCTTTATGGGGTTTCCCAGCCAACACAGCAGAAACAAAAGGTGAAAGAAGAAACTACAGTCTACGTGTATATTTTTTAAAATGTCCATATCAAACCTGACTGTGATAAGTATTCATCTTTCATAATCATTTATTATATAGTAATAAATAAGTAATATAAATGCATAGAAAATGAGAATATTAAAATTTGCTATTTTCTCTTCAACACACCCAGCATTTTCAACTATATTTTATGACAGTTTTTTAAATTATGTTTTCAGTTATTTCAATGCCTTGAGTCTATAATTTTACAGTTATTGGCACAGAGCTGGCAAGATCCCAGTGATCAACTACTCTGTTTCCAGCTAGCCTATTACAGTTAACTGGGAAGCAGTCAAATTTACAACTTCAGTACAGTTTCCAAAATCAATTAACAGTGATTAGATATTCCCAGTGAATTTATTTAATCCCTGCCTACCCCACAAGATGGCATCGGGGACAGTATGTGCCTGCAGTCTGTGCCTGCAGTCTGTGCCCTGCAGCCCGCACGGCGGGACACGGCACCGAAGGGGGTGGGTGAAAACCACGCCAGCCCCACACGCAGCCACTGTCCCAGGAGCCTTCCTTAGGCAGAAAAAACTTTCTGTACTATAATTTTAGCCCACAAATAACTAGAAAACCAAAGTGTACACACGTGCAGATCCATTTTGCATTGACAAGGTAAAGAAATATTTTTAATGGCCTAGTCAGGAAAGGTAAAGAAGACGTAGGAAGATTTTCTACTTTCAAAAAGACACTCCTAACTCTGTTTCACTGAAAGGTTTACCATTTCCCCCATGAATCAACTCCCAAACAACTATGGTCAGTGGATTTAGAGACAAGGTGTTCCTAAAACTGACCCTCATACGTGGGCGCTGCCACCCTGACCCAACTCTGAAAGAATGAGTGAGTTGAGGGCACCATCTGTTGCTCGGACAGCACAGACGGTTTAGAGCCTGAGGTGGATTCATGCTACCTGGGTCACATCCTGGCTTAGCCACTTGCTAGTCTATGATCTTGGGCAGGAAACTCTGTGTTCAAAAGTGTGATTTTCCTCAAGTGCAAAGTGAGGATAATATTGAACCATCTCTAGCGCTTCTATAAATATAAAATGAGACATTTCCTATGAAGGCAGTGGGCATTATGCCTGAAAATTATTAAGTTCTGAATGTTACTGTTAGTTACTATTGCTCATGACAATATTACGGTAAGACACTAACAAATCTCTAATTCTTAAAAATTTCCAAATAATGCCATCACCTTTGTGGAGTGATGAGGACAAAACTAGGAAATGCTTAAGCAGTCAGGATAAACAATGTACTACAAATACAAACATTTAGCCAATCTTTCATGAGTTATCTACTACCAAATGCCTGAAAGTAATTTCAAGCTTCACTCAGCTATGTGATCAAGATAATCTTTGTTTCAACATCTTGTCCCTCTCCCTCTCCCTCTCCTGCCCTCCCCCCACCTCCACCCACATCCCAGCCCAGATTCCCACCATGAATTACTTGTCATCATTTCATTTCAGTGACTAATTCTGTGCTCCCACAACAAACTAACTCTTGGTTGTTATTCCCAACCAACCTTCCTCCAAGAAGGGTAAGTGTCAAATAATATTGATAAGCCAATAATTTTACTCAATCCTCAACTTCTTAATAACATAGAAGTTGTAAAGACATGCTCCACAGAGAAACCTTCCCTTTATGGCCCAGCTGGCCTGTAACGAAACCAGAGGCCAGGTCCCCACCTCTGCTGCTTTCCATCCAGCCAACCACCTTCCGAGTCGGCTGGAGCTGAGGTGGGCCCCAGGTGCCCTTCTGGTGCCTCCGGTGCACTTGCTTAGTGTAGAGGGTAGAGTACAACTTGGGCACAATCGTTTAGCTCTCTGCACCTCAGTTTTCTCTGAAGTAAATGGGGATGACAACAGAATTCACCTCACAAGGCAGTGATGAGAAGCAGATGAGTCAATACATGTAAAACAACAGACAGAGCAGTGCTGGAACATAGCAGGTGCTACACAAGCCTGCTCTCATTATCAGTATCTCCTTGCTGCGGGACAGATCAGGGCCCAGGGGCCGTATCAGCTTGCTTTTGACGCTTAGGATGCTCCCTTGCACCATCTATCCATCTAAAGCAAAAATAAAGATATTTAAACCCTTCTTTAATTCCTTCTAGATGTCTCTCTTTCTTTCTCACTTACCTCTTTTTTGTCACAGCGGAGATTTTTGGAAAATAAGCTTAGAACTCTTGCTGTACCAGTTTTCTTATTTATCCTCCTTTCAAACAATGACAACTGGCTTCTGCTCCCATTGTCTTATTCATGGACTAGAGTGTTACATTTGGTCAACACTTTTCAGTTGTTTTGTCCGCTGGGCTGCATTGTAAAAGCTGATTGTTGCCATGCCTTCAAATTCTGCCTCCAAAACGTCTAATACAGTGTGTCCGTAAAGTCATGGTGCACTTTTGACCGGTCACAGGAAAGCAACAAAAGATGATAGAAATGTGAAATCTGCACCAAATAAAAGGAAAACCCTCCCAGTTTCTGTAGGATGATGTGGCAGCATGTGCGCATGCACAGATGACAACATAACACCGTGTATACAGCGGAGCAGCCCATGGCCATGCCAGTCGAGATGTGGACGGTACAGAGGAAAGTTCAGTGTGTTCTGTGGCTCGCTAAATTCAAATCTGTGACCAAAGTGCAACGTGAATATCGGAGCATTTATAATGAAGCACCACCACAGAGGAATAACATTACTCGGTGGGATAAGCAGTTGAAGGAAACCAGTAGTTTGGTGGAGAAACCCCGTTCTGGTAGGCCATCAGTCAGTGATAAGTCTGTAGAGGCTATATGGGATAGCTACCTAAGGAGCCCTAAAAAATCTGTGCATGAGCCCACATTGAACTGCACTGAATAGGTATGAAACTAGGAGAGTTTTCCTTTTATTTGGTGCAGATTTCACATTTCTATCATCTTTTGTTGCTTTCCTGTGACCGGTCAAAACTCACCATGACTTTATGGACACACTGTATACTGTCTCTACCCACCCCCATTTTCCTCCCACTTCTGGGATCTTTACAGTCAATCTGTGGACTCTTCTTTATTCATTCCTTAAATGCTATTCACCAGGCATCTTCCTTGCCGCTCTATCCTTCTCTACTACACAGTCCCTCTGGGTCATCTTCTGTACTCATATGAAATGACACTCACTCTAAACTGTAACTGCAAAATGTTTACCTTCAAACTGTAATTCCAGCAACTCTCTGGACTGGTCTACCTGCATATTTAATCAGCCATCTCAGGTTCAGCATGCCTGAAAACAAAGTCATCACTGCCAAACCTCAAGTTGTCCCTCCTCTGAAACCCTTCCTTTTTTTCTTCCTTTTTTTTTTTTTTTAATTTTAGTTAGAAAGTTAACTTTAAGAGGGTGACATTGCTCAATAGGAGTACATAGGTTTCAGGTGAACATTTCTATAGCATTTGAACTGTTCATTATATTGTATACCCATCATCAAAGTCAAATCATATTCCATCACATATTTGTCCCTCTTTACATCCGCCCACCCCTACGTCCCCATTCATCAAGTCCCTTTCCCCCCGCCCCACATTCCTTGCATTCTGGTAACACATCACTTTTATCTATGGCCATGAGTCTCAGTTTTTTATCCCATCTATGTGTGAAATCATACAGTCCTTAGCTTTTTCCGATTTACTTATTTCACTCAGTATAATGTTCTCAAGGTCCACCCATGTTGTTATAAATGTCACTATGTCATCATTTCTTAGGGCTGAGTAGTATTCATTGTATATATGTACCACATCTTCTTTATCTAATCCCCTATTAAGAGACACTGGTTGTTTCCATTTCTTGGCCACTGTGAATAATGTTGCAATGAACATGGGGCTGCATGTGTCCTTACGTACCAATGTTTTTGAGTTTTGGGGGTACTCAGTAAAGTGATTGCTGGGTCATATGGTAATTCTATTCTTAATTTTTTGAGGAACCACCATACTTTCTTTCATAATGGTTGTACTAATTTGCATTCCTACCAGCAGTGAATGAGGGTTCCTTTTTCTCCACAGCCTCTCCAACACTTGTTATCACCTGTCTTCTTGATAATAGCCAATTTAACTGGTATGAGGTGGTATCTCATTGTAGTTTTGATTTGCATTTCTCAAATAGCTAGTGAAGATGAGCATCCTTTTCATATATCTGTTGGCCATTTGCATGTCCTCTTGGGAGAAGTATCTGTTCAGGTCCTTTCCTCACATTTTTTTTTCCAAAGTGAGAATTGGGGAGGCAGACAGACAGACTCCTGCATGTGCCTGACTGGGATCCACATAGCAAGCCCACTAGGGGGTGATGCTCTGCTCATCTGGGCAGCGGCTCCATTGCGAACATAGCCATTCTAGTGTGTGAGGCAGAAGCCATGGAGCCATCCTCAGTGCCCAGGCCAACTTTTGTTCCATTGGAACCTTGGCTGCAGGAGGAGAAGAGAGAGATAGAAAGGAGAGGAGGAGAAAGGGTGGAGAAGCAGATGGGCGCTTCTCCTGTGTGCCCTGACCAGGAATCTAACCCAGGACTTCTACAGGCTGGGCCGATGCTCTACCGCTGAGCCAAACAGCCAGGGCCTCCCCACCTTTTAATTGGATTGTTTGTTTGATACTGAGCTTTGTGAGTTCTTTATATATTTTGGATATTAACCCCTTATCAAAGCTGTTGTTTGCAATTATCATCTCCCATTTAGTTGGCTGCTATTTGTTTTGTTATCAGCTTCTTTTGCTGTCTAGAAGTTTTTTAGTTTGATATAGTCCCATTCATTTATTTTTTTTATTTTTTATTTTCTTTTGTATTTTACCAAAGTTAGAAATGGGGAGGCAGTCAGATAGACTCTCACATGCGCCCAACCGAGATCCACCCGGCATGCCCACCAAGGTGTGATGCTCTGCCCATCTGGGGCATTGCTCTGTTGTGGCTGGAGCCATTATAGCCCCTGAGGCGGAGGCCATGGAGCCATCCTCAGTACCTGGGCCAACTTTGCTCCAATGGAGCCTTGGCTGTGGGAGGGGAAGAGAGAGATAGAGAGGAAGGAGAAGGGAAAGGGTGGAGAAGCAAATGGGCGCTTCTCCTGTGTGCCCTGGCCAGGATTCGAACCCAGGACTTCCACGCGCTGGGGCCGACACTCTACCACTAAGCCAACTATCCAGGGCCCCCATTCATTTATTTTTGCCTTTACTTCCTTTGCCTTTGGGGTCAAATTCATCAATTGTTCTCTAGGGCAAAGATTCATGAGTTTAGTACCTATGTTCTCTTCTATGTAATTTATAGTTTTAGATCTTATATTTAGGTTTTTGATCCATTTTGAATTAGTTTGTGCTGGGGGACAAATTGTAGTCAAGTTTCATTCTTTTGGATGTGGTTTTTCAATTTTCCCAGCACCATTTATTGAAGAGGCTTTCTTTTCTCCACTGTTTTTGGCTCCTTTGTTGAAGATGATTTGTCCATATATATGTGGTTTTATTTCTGGGCTCTCAATTCTGTTCCATTGGTCTGTCTATTTTTCTGCCAGAACCATGCTGTTTTGATTATCATGGCTCTATAGTATAATTTTAAGTCAGATAGTGCTATACCTCCAGCTTCATTCTTTTTCCTCAGGATTTCTTTGGCTATTTGTGTTTTTTTATGGTTCCATACAAACCTGGTAATTTTTTGTTCTATTTCTTTAAAAAATGACATTGGGATTTTGATGCAGATTGCATTAAATTTGTATATTGCTTTGGGTAATATGGCCATTTTAATTATGTTGCTTCTTTCAATCCATGAACATGAAATATTTTTCCATTTCATTGTGTTTTCTTCAATTTCTTTCAATAATGTTTTATAGTTTTCAGTATATAGGTACTTCACATCCTTTATTAAGTTTATTTATAGGTACTTTATTTCTTTTTTGCTTGCAATTGTAAAAGGAATTCTTTTTCTTCTTTTTTTTTGAGTTCATTTTCCAAAGTTTCATTGTTGGCATACAGAATAGCAGTAGTAGACTTTTGTATATTAATTATGGATTCTTTGACTTTACTGTACTGGTTTATTGTTTCTAATAGTTTTTTGGTGGAGTCTTTAGGGTTGAAAACCCTCCTTTCAGTTAACGGCACTGTCATCCTCTGAATCATCACACCCAGAAACCTGGAGGGCATGCTGAGTTCCTTGTCCTCTCTTCTTCTCAGCATGTTACTTATCAATGAGGTACATTAACCTCTCTGATTTGCCCCTTTCCTTCCATCTCCACTGCCTCAACTTTTCATTGGGTCCTCTTTACCTAGACAATGGCAGTAGCCACCTAATTTACTTTTCCCATCCCAGTTTGACCACATTGGTTCTAGGAGAATTAAAAAAAAAAAAGCAAATCTTTATTCCTTAAAATCCTTTCAATAATTGGCCATTACTTACAGACTGACACTAAAAACTTTTAGCATGAACACATTGAAAGCACTTCTTCTGATCTGTTTTTGCCAACTCTTTCCATGTTTGGCTCCTGCCCCTTCCCCAGATATATTTTGGACTCCAGTCTTTTTTTTTTTTTTTTTTTTAGTGAAAGAGAAAGAGAAAGACAGAAAGGGAAAGAGATAAGAAGCATCAACTCATAGTTGCAGCACTTTACTTGTTCATTGATTGCTTTCTCATATGTGCCCTGATTGGGGGGGGGGGGTTCCAGCTGAGCCAGTGACCCCTTGCTCAAGCCAGCAACCTTGGGGTTTCAAACCTGGGTATTCAGTGTCCCAAGTCAATGCTTTATCCACTGCACCACCACCTGGTCAGGCCTAGACTCCAGTCTTAAATAATACCTTGCTTCTCCCTAGACCACGTTCTTCCACACCTCTAGCCTTTGCAAATGGCGTCCTCTCTAAGCCCCCCTCTGCCACAAACACCCAAGGTAAGGTGACATGACCAGCACAGATCCCATGAATGGCTTCCTAACAAACTATATTCATTGATAAGAAAGAATCACTAAATAAAAAGAAAATATTGAATTTCCATATACTCTTTATCAGTATGCTGGATTATAGTAAGAAACCCTTCTGGCTATTAAAATGTAAATAGTCCACATAAAAAAACAACTTACCTTTGCCCTTCCCTGTTTCACAACCCCTTTGATCATTCTGATCATTTTGACTTTGTTGTGTTCAGAAGCTCAGCATGACATAGTAATTCAAAGTGATTAAAGTAATAAGCACCTCATTCATTCTGTATCTGTCCATATCCTATCAATTATTGCAAATTGTGCCTGGCTTTGTTACAAAAGAAGAATCTCAAGTCCATACACACCATGAATCGAGCCTTTGGGAAAGCTAGTTTTTAAGCCCATTTTTCACTCTACTTCCTGTTAAGTGCCACTTCTACTTTGCACATGGAGACCAGGTGCTGTTTCCCATCCTGTGTCTAGAGCCACAGCTAGAAGGACTGTTAATAATTTGGTGAATCAAACACAGAGAGTAGAACTTTCTGTTGGATGAGCATGCACTGCTGGATAATGTTTGCCTGGAATCCTGAGAATCTTTACAAAATGTCAAGTCCAGGTTCTTACATCCAAAATTGCAGCTAAGGCTGGGTCAAGGGAACATAATGTTTTTAAACCCTGTTGACTCTCTTTTCAGTGCCCTTTCCTGTTAAATTGGACATGATGTTTGTACACAGAGACAAAACAATTACAAAGCTTTTGTTCATTTTTAGATAAATGTTCTTTATGGCATATAAAGCATCATGAGTTTCCCTCTTAATGCTCTCTGCTAAAAATCTGTTCTTTGGCATTCATTTGAGTATATAATTTGAAAGGAGATAGGTACTGAGGTTTGACATCTTTCCAGTCCTTCCCAAGTTTTATCTACCAGACTCCATCCAAGTTTTAGCCACCTTCATTTACTCTTAACTTGATTGCTTCTATTTTTTCATTTTTAAGAAGAGGGGAGTCAGAGAGACAGACTCTCCCATGTGCCCCAACCAGGATTCACCCAGCAACCCCTGTCTGAAGCCGATATTCAAGTCAACTGAGCTATCTTCAGTGCCTGGGGCCAATGCTGAAACCAATCAAGAAGGGAAGAGAGAGAGGGGGGAGAGAGGGAGGGGAAGAGAAGCAGATGGTCACTTCTTATGTGTGCCCTGACCGGGGATCAAACCTAGGATGTCCATACTCTGGGCTGATGCTCTACCCACTATGCAAGCCAGCTCAGGTCTATTTCTTTTATTTTTAATCATATCCTCTTCCCACCTGCAACAGTCTATTAATCTATACCCATCTCCTTCTAAGCAAGATTCAAATTCACAGTCTTTAAGAGATCAGTCCTAATTAAACAATTCTGTTTCAATCACCTTTCTTCACTGGCACTATTTTTATCTGGCTAATGTACTGGCTCTCATTGGAAACATGTAATCAGTTTTGTAAAAAAAAAAAAAAGAAATATATATATAATATATATATGGGCAAGATCATCCCCTTCCCCGTATCATCATTCAGTTGGTCTGAGATGGTGGCCTTGCACTGGTATCCTTAGAGTTCCCCAAGAAATTCCCATGGCCAGCCAGAGTTAAAACCAACAGTAACTGTCTTTAATATTTATTCTGTTCCAAACACAGCTCAGAGAGGATAACACAATACTGGAGGATTATTTTTGGCAATGATTTTTACTTGAGTCATTTATTTGAAGAAGCCCCTTCCTAATTCTGCTATGTCCCCATATAAGGGGCATATCCCTCAATTACCAATATTGAGAATAGTTATTCTTGATAGTACATATGCCTAAAATGCTTTCCGTGGCTCTTCAAAACCTGCCCTCTGCTTACTTTTCTAGAAACGTCTCTGTACTTTCCCTATGTCACACCATTATGGATCCAAACATGATTGACTCCCACATCTTGTGCTTTTGTGTGTGCTCTTTCCCCTTCTTAAAACACCCTTCCCTCCATTTTCCCAGTAAAGCCACGAAGGACAACCCAGTCAAGCTCAACTGAACCTCTGGCTTAAACTTTTCTTAATTCTTCTTCTTTTTTTTTTTTCAGAGACAGAGAGAGAGTTAGAGAGAGGGATAGATAGGGACAGACAGACAAGAAGGGAGAGAGATGAGAAGCATCAATCATCAGTTTTTCACTGTGACATCTTAGTTGTTCATTGATTGCTTTCTCATATGTGCCTTGACCGTAGGCCTTCAGCAGATCGAGTAACTCCTTGCTTGAGCCAGCAACCTTGGGTTCAAGCTGCTGAGCTTTTGCTCAAACCAGATGAGCCGGCACTCAAGCTGACAACCTTGGAGTCTTGAACCTGGGTCTTCCGCATCCCAGTCGACACTCTATCCACTATGCCACCACCTAGTCAGGCTCTTAATTCTTCTTGACAAATGTTTTTCCTTGACTTTGTTGCCAAAGAACTTTCTAGGTTCACATTACATTGAGTCATTTATGTTTATCTTCTTTACAAATCTGAAAGCTTGAGGCAGTTGGGGACCATGCCTTATTCGTGTTTGAACTTCCAGAGCATTGCACACTGCTCGGCTAGTCAGTGATCCATAAATACTTACTGGATTGAATCATTTCTTTAGCTTTCAATATTAAAACTTTCTTGTGCCTTTGTATTAGCTACCAAACTAGACTTGAGTCTCCACAAAATTTTAAAAACAATGAGACCTGTGGTCCCCTTCCTCTTAGAGAGCCCCACACACAAAATAAACTAGGAGATTCCATAGATGTTACTGCCTAGAGAATTTGGATAAAACATTTAGGCTTCTTCTTAAGTGCAGGTATTTCTAAAAGTTGATGTGGATCATATTTAATTTTAACAATTCAAAATACTTCATGTAGATAAGTGTTCTCTCCGCACTAAGCTTAAAGGCTGTTCCCCTAAATATAATAAACTATCCAGTAGAATTGGACCACGTTTATGATTCTAATCTGATTAGGAATTGGGATCTAGGCAATTTCCCCAGCCTCCTTGGGGGCTGGTGCTCCCTTCCCCTACCAAATCCTCATTATTTTTTAATATCCTCCACATTACCACTGCTCAGAGATATCATCAAAGGAACACACTGCACTGAAACCCAAGCAACAGAGGGAGGCTTTTGCTTGTCTGGTCCCCACAAACATGTCTGTCAAAAAGAAAAGTGCCCACTGATGAGAGATACCATCGTGGTGCCGAGCACTGGGAGAGAATCGTCCCTCAGCATTCTGTTCTCTGAACATTCTCTCCCAAGGGTGCTGCCAGGGCCAGGAAAATTCAGGTTATCTGCTACACAATTTGAGTTAGTCAACCTTTTCCAGGTACTCCTCCGAATTCGACAATCTTAGATTGAGGAAAGCCAGACAATTCCCAGGGACTGCTCAGAAGCAAGATGAAACTTCACCGCTTCAGAAACAGTGTGAGCAGAAGGAAGGAAGGAAAGAAAAATGGGGCATGAGAGCATGAAACAGCTCACAGGGAAGAGATTGTGTTCTTGTATACCTCATAGGTAAAGCAAGAAGATGGTGGTTCTATGACTTTGGATGTAAGCATCCTGGTGTTTATACAGGCTGCACAGACTTCAATAGTGCCTTACTTGACACTTCCTACAGTAAAAACAAAAGTCTCTATTAATGAAAAGAATGACACTAGGTTTGATGAAAATAACACAAGTTACCAATAGCTGGTTTTAATTAACTATGATCTATACTTTTTTTCTTATCAGAAATAAATCACATTGTGTTATAACTAAGAGGCCATCTCAGGGACACCCGGAAACATGAGGCACATCTGATCCATCACTGTAATTGGAACTTGGTAGGAGGAATAAAGAAATAGAGAAACAGAGCAGGAAAGGAAGGGATAAAGAGCAATCAAAAGATAATATAGCACTAGAGTGGACTCAGGAGTAAAACCCAAAACATGCAGCGCTTGAGAGTCCAAAGTTAAATCACACATGTGAAAAAGTGGTGCTATCTCCAGTAATTATCTGCCATGCTGATGCTCGGTTGAGATAGCGAGAGAAATGAAACTAACATGGAATGCGTGTGCACGGCCCTCCGCTGGGTGTCTTTCTTAGTCCTTGCACCTCTGTAAAGCAGACGCTCCGGACGATGTGTTGACTTGCACATGATCACAACTGTACAGTGAGAAAGGAATCTGCATCCTGGTTAGATATTAAAGTTCACACTTTCCACTTTGCCATTTTGAATTGCTATCAGTTGATAGTGGCTAAAATAATAATTCACAATTATTGACTAGCAACATGATATACTACTTATGCCTTGCAATGCATTTGTATTACATTAATGCATATAGTTATGGCGACCACCTGTAAGAATGCTGGTATTGTAACTGTTGCCCAGATGAAGGAAGGCACCGAGAAGTTAAATTGCCAGTGAGACAGACTCAAACTCAGGCCTTTCACCCTCGTCTAGTGCTCTTTTCACCTATCATGGATCCTCAGTAATGAGTGATTCAATATTGTTTAGGAAATTAGAATGCCGACACAAAAGTAGAGAAACTTTCTAATTAAAGAGGCTTTCTTTAAAATATCTGCCCTCCTTCCTTTTGGAAAAGAACTGGAGTCAATGAGTAAACAGATCTGAAGTTTCCTGGTTCCCATCAAATGGGAGGGCAGTACCAGCTGAGGGACAGAAGCCCTGGCTCCTACTCCCAGTTATGCCAGTCATTAGCTACTTCCACTTCGCCAGACCATTTCATTTCCTGTAATTGTCATTTTGTTAATATCTAAAACGAGAGGTTTCAAATACGTAATCACTAAGGTTTCTTCAAGGTATAAAATGCTATTTCTACACCCAAGACTTCATCATATCTCTTTCCATCAATACTTCCTAGAATACAGCTCTGCTCATGAAAGCTTCACAGGGACTCAAGGACAGTATTATCTGAGCCGTATAGAGTGCCAGCTCTCATTATGAATGCAGAAGTACACACAAAGCCGAGCAGACTCACTAAGGTGCTCTGAAAACCCACCAGTGCTTTAGTATGCAGTATAGACGAAGTTGTGAATATTTTTACAAATATCGTAGTGATAGGAATTACAAATACTCAGGAATATACTTTGAAAATAAAGAAATATAAGTATGGACAGTCATCCAAGGAAGTAGTGGGGAAGTAAAACTAACAAAAAAATCTTTGAAATCTGGATGGAGGTTCCTATCTGGGACACAAAACAAAGCATCGCTGTAACCACAGTGCTTTTGTGAAATAAAAGAAAAAAATATTATTCATGGGAGAATCTGATAATTTATTTAAGTTATTAGCATCACAAAAAATTGTGTCACAGGCCCTGGCCAGCTGGCTCAGTGGTAGAGCGTCGGCCTGGCGTGCGGAAGTCCCGGGTTCGATTCCCGGCCAGGGCACACAGGAGAAGCGCCCATCTGCTTCTCCACCCCTCCCCCTCTCCTTCCTCTCTGTCTCTCTCTTCCCCTCCTGCAGCCAAGGCTCCATTGGAGCAAAAATGGCCCGGGCGCTGGGGATGGCTCCATGGCCTCTGCCTCAGGCGCTAGAGTGGCTCTGATTGCAACAGAGCGATGCCCCAGATGGGCAGAGCATCGCCCCCTGGTGGGCGTGCCGGGTGGATCCCGGTCAGGCGCATGCGGGAGTCTGTCTGACTGCTCCCTCCCCCCGTTTCCAGCTTCAGAAAAATACAAAAAAAAAAAAAATTGTGTCACAGAATGGGCATACCTGGGGATGTCCATGGAAATGATTTTCAGACTTCACTTTTCCAAAAAGTAATTCTAAACATAATAAGCAAACCCAAGATTGCATATTTTTAGGCAATGAGTCAACATACTAATCCCTTCTCTATTAAGAAGGAGGACTTGGAATTTTATATTGCATTATTATTATCATCACTACTGAAGCTACAGGTAGTACAATGAGGTATAAACAATCCATTCCAGGTACAGGTGAGCTTAGAAGCATCAGGTGATAAATCCTGCTCCTTAAAACTGTGACAAACTGAGATTCTTCAAGTAATTACAGCAATCACTTTAATATTTCTTTCTCGACTCCTGCATTTCTCTGAAGGGACACCATGCAATGGTTAATGCCCATCTGTCTAATAGTATCGTTTTGGAAACTGTGATATGGATCCCTCAATTACTTTTGCCTCACATGCTCCCAACTTTGTGTGTATATACATATTTCTCTAAAGGAGATTAAAAATGATGTTAGGTCACTTAAATAACATTGTCAATTGGAGCAGGTAAGGATGGGCTACTTGTTGAGTTCTTTCTAGTATTAAAGGTGAAGGTGAAACTTCTGTATAAGACTCTGGGATTGTTGGTTAGAAAAAGTTTCTATATCCCTACCAATTTCATAGCACTCTGCTAGCAAGAAGAGGCTCGGAGAGTGATTGTGATAAATTTCCTTCTTATGGGCTTACTCTTCTGAGTGATGTTGTATAAACCCAACAGATTTTAAAAAGTCTTCATTCTATGAAAGTGAGATGAGACTATGGTCTCTCCAGCATCTAATAGTCAAACAAGCTTTAATGAGCATCTACAATACACCAGGTCTTGTAAAAAGTAAATTAAGGACAAGAACTGAATGATTTCACTAATATGCAAAATATAAAACAAAAAATCAAAAACAATAAACACAGACCACAGAACAGTGGTTACCAGAGGGGAAGTGAGGGAGGGAGGGCAAAGGGGGTAACGGGGGTCAAATACATGGTGACGGAAGGAGATTAGGCTTTGGGTGGTGTGCGCACAATGGAGATACAGATGTTATAATATTTATATAAAACTGCATACCTGAAATTTATATAAACATTGGTTATTAACCAATGTTACCCCAGTAAACTCAATAAAAAATAAGAAAGAAATCATCCATACTTTGAGTTCACCATCTAGCCAAAGAGATGTTTGTGAGTAATTTCTAATTTTCAAGACAGCTGAGCTATGTGGGTTTTACATTATTAGTAGTATTATTATCATTCAGACATAACTTTCTCATGGACAACTTCTGAAAACCAAGGATCTGTTCACAAAGACATCCCAGGTTGTCTTGTGTTGCGTTCCTTATCCAGTAACGAGACGATCCAGACCCAAACACTTATAACAAGCCTCCCTAAATATATTCTCATGAGATAGCAAGGAGTATTTGGCTTCCTACCTTAATATTTGAGTAAATGACCAATGATGTGTGCCTAGGCCACAACCACCTTCTCTTTGCCACTTCAAGCCTTCCCAGGGATTAGTCACTTGATAAATCTGCCACTGACTGGGTTTTAAATTATAGGGTAATCGACAGGGAAAACAAACAAAGGAGTTTATGTGTTTTTCATTAGGATCTGGGCTCTGGTCTAAGTTGCCTCCTCTAGAGGAACCTAGGAAGAGAAATGTCTTAAATATCTAAAAATTGCTCACCCCAGCCAAAAGGCACACTCATTATATAAGACATAAGTTGAAATGCCAGGAAAGGGCTTACAAAATTGAGTATAGTCTTCATCATCTAAGTAATGGACCCAGGGAGAAACATTTTCTACTATAATTGGGGAGGCTGGGTCCAGTAATGGAAAAAACACTAAAATAGTGGTCAGAGTGCTCGATTTAGTTCAGCAAAAGACTGCTGTATGACCTTAAATTTGCTTCTTATCTCTGGCTATTTTCTTCATCTGTAAAACAGAAAGGTCAGAAAAAGATCAGGAGGCTTACAAACCAGGTTTCTAAAAACCATGCAGGTGTTTCAGCAGTCCTGCAAACACTTAGTTTTAATGTTATTTTTATTAAAAAATTTTAAATGTATGTACTAATTTTAGAGAGGGAGGCAGAGAGGAAGAGAGAGAGAGAGAGAGAGAGAGAGATCAATTTGTTGTTCCATCTATTTTATGCATTCATTGGTTGATTCTTGTATGTGTCCTGACTGGGGATCAAACCCACAACCTTGGTGTTTTGAGGTGAGGTTCCAACCAACAGATCTACCCAGACAGGGCCTAATGTTATTTTAAAAGTATTACGACAACATGGATGGACCTTGAGGATATTATGCTAAGTGAAGTAAGTAAATCAGAAAAAAACTAAGAACTATATGATTTTACGCATAGGCGGGACATAAAACTGAGACTCAGTGATATAGACAAAAGTGAAGTGGTTACCATAGGGAGGAGAGTGGGGGGAAGGGGAATAAAGAGGGACAAATATAGTAACGGAAAATGATTTAACTCTGGATGATGGGCACATTACGCAGTCAACAGTTCAAATGCTACAGAATAGAGATGTTTACCCGAAACCTATGTATTGTTGTAGACCAAAAATCACCCAATTAAATTTAATTTCTAAATAACAACCCCCCCCCCAAAAAGTATATTTAACCTTTAGTTGCAAAAGTGTCTAAAAAAAATACCTATCTCTTAAAAATAAACACATGTCCAAATTCCCTAAGATAAATGTTTCATTTTTGCTTCTTTGGCCCAATTTCTCTGTCTGGGTCAGGGCTGGAAGGGGGTAAATGGTAATTACCTTAGATGGTACTGCGACATTCAGCACCATCCTAACATTGCAGCTGCGCAAGAACATGGCCCGGGAGCAAGTTCATAGCGTTAGTTACATTACTTTGACATTATGAGGTCTCATTTCTTCCTCTTATTCATGGTCTGTTTTCTATCACATTATTTTTCATGAGTCTGATTTTCTTAAAGTTGTTGATCAATAAGTGCTTTCAAGACTAAAAGGTCCTAATTTTCAGCTCTGTAAAGAAAAAGAACCTAACATCCTCTATTCCTAGGCCAACTTGAAAAGTGATTGGTGTTTTTCTGAAGCACGGATCAGAGTATCTGGTTAACGTGTGCCTTGGCTTTGCAAGAGACTGATAATGTACTGTCCTTCCTTAGAGACACCACCTATGAAAACAATCGGTCCCACAGTGCGAGTAGAACAGTTTCCTCCGATACTTCCAGGGTTTCTAAAACACAGGAGGCCTATCATCCCATCCGTATTCTAAGTAGCAGGTTCTCTCTATTCTGTAAAATGAGGATGACATTTTCAGTCTTGCTTCCTAATATATATTTCATGGGAAGTGAAGGAAACTCAAAATAATATAGTTAGAACAAATTGAGAAACAGTCTGACTGAAAAATGCTGCAAAGTTTACCGTATTTCCTCATGTTTAAGACGCACCGTTTTCTGAAAAATTTGGGGTCTAAAAACTGGGTGCGTCTTATACAGTGGTTGTAGGGTTTTTTTGTTTGTTTGTTTTTACTTGCATTTCCTGCTTTTCTGTGCTTGTTTTTGTGCTCAGTGTGGAAGACAATGATTCGTCATCAGACACAGAGGAGGACAAGCTAATGGATGGGAGTTTTGACAGTGATGAGGAGTTGTATGAATTTTATGATGAATAAAATGAGTTCAATAACTTTATGTAATACTTTTTCTTTTTCAAAATTTGGGTCCCAAAATAAAAGTATGTCTTATACATGGGAGCATCTTATACATGGGGAAATACGGGTATATAATATTGGACACACTAACAGCAACTACTTGAGTTTACAGTGCATTGTCCATTGGAAGCCACTAGCACAACCCATATGGCTGCTATGTAGAGATTTATATGTATTTTTAGATGATGGCCTAAGAAAAAAGAGTGAATACAATGTGGTTTAAATAAAAGTTCATCTTTCTTCTGAATAAACTGCATTAAGTAGGGTCCATACACCCTGAGAGAGCACATTAAAATAAACTAGCATTGTATCCTAAAACAAAAGCTATGGTATCTCTTATGCACAAGACACATGGATGTTTACGCTTAGATTCTTCTCAGGCAATTTTTACATGTTTATTAACCGGTATGTCTCCTGCCTTTTACCCCGACCGGGAAAGTGCTCAAGTACTTTCTTTTCACATCTGCCCAGTCCCCACAAAACCCAGAATTCTTGCCTATTTCTGCCACCCCCTCAAGATAAAATCTTCCACTATGTTTATTTACAAACATTACTCTAAAAGATATTCACTTACCTACTATCCTTGCTTCTTTTTAAATTTTTTCAAAGTTTAAATTACAGTTTCCATTCAGTGTTATTGTGTGTTGGTTTAAGTTGTACAGCATAGGGGCTAGCCAATCATATACTGTCTTTGCATTGTTACCATACCCTTTGTGTAACTTCTCAAAAATTTGATTTTGATCGCCATCGTTACACTGAAAATGCTCACGGATATCCTTAGTGGCTTCCTGAGCTGCCTGGTCTGATGAATTTTTCCTCTGGGACTCTGCAGCTGAACCTAAGGACAGCCCCTCTTACTTTCTCAGACAGTAAAAAGCTATCGTCCTCTTCCTACCCTGGAGGTTATTTTGCCTACTGGGCTATCACTTCTTCCTCCTTCCATCTTCTAAACACATCAATTTTATGTGGACTCACGTGTTTGTCTCCCTTGTTCACTGATGCATTCCTAGAACCACGAGTAGCGCCTGGCATGTAGCAGGCACTCAGACAGCAATGTCCCTAGTCAACTTTTAAAAGTCACTAAAGCTATTGAGCCGAGGACTACTGGATTCAGTTAGCAAGTGGAAGAGAAGGGGGAAGGAACTCTGGATAGTATCCACGTAAGACCTACTACATGTATGATGATAAACCCTCTGATCTGTATGATTACTACTATTATCCCTCAGCAAGGTCCTAGCTGGTAAGTGCATAGCTAATGGAGACCATGTTCTTTCCAACAAGTCTCATGAAATTCTAGCACTCATTAATCCAAAGACACAAGTCCATCTCCACCTGGTAAGTTTGTTTCACTGGATTACTTTACAGTATGCACAGGGCCCAAGTGAGAGATGACAAATGAATTGACCTCAAATGAGTCAAAATAAACATTCTACACCAAAGACATTCATAATGCCATCATTGTGAATACACAAACTTTTATTGGTAAGAACTTTTATAGTTCCAAGTGTATTTTCATTGTGAAATTATTGAGGAACCCATGGACATGTTTTACGCCATGTGTATCCAAGTGTTATGAGTTATCTTCTAATCTTCCTTTGCTTGGACAGACACCAACGTGACTAGAACAGGGGTTCTATAAATGCCTGGATCAACAAAAAGAACCTTCAAATTGCACCCATGATAATGTGGGTGACAGGTTTAGTCTTCTCAATGATTAGATCTTTTCAAGTTTCTGCGTGTAAGCAATACAACTTATCAAATATCCCCAGTTATACGTCTCTCTAAGAAGAGGCACAAATGTTTCTAGAGCTGTGTTTGCTTCAATTTGGAAAACGTATCTGCAATAGAGGATATATATGGTCTGAGAGCACACAGGAATAAAGTCCACCCATAGCGCCTAAGTTCTTGAAAACAGAGGGAAACAGAATCATGTTCATTTTGAGCACCAAGAGAATTCTAAAGCTTCCTGACCACAGGGCCTCGATACTCATCTTCTTTAGAAACAGTTCTGGCAAGGTATCACCCTGATTTATTTGAGCTCACAAAGATCTGAAGTGGTATTTAAAAACAGATCTCTCCTTTGCGTAAATATAGATTATAAGAAATGTAAACCCCCCATCTAGGTTTATTTTTTTAAATAAGGGTTTTAATTATATATTTATAAATCTGGGGTGCTCAATGCCTTAAACAGTTAAGAAAATAAATGGAATTTGGCAGAACATTTGTTCTGATTACTAGATGTTTAATAATACTTGGAACATCAAGATGCATGTGAAATTACACTCAAGTATGATGCACACAGAATAACTTGGAAAGGAGCAGATCTCATTTGAACTTAATTCTTTTCTCCTGGAATATAGACAAACCACATTCTTGTTTTCCTCCCGCACTCCCCTACCCCCTAAGTTAAACTAATATATTACTTTTGATAGATAGTCATCGTGGTAATTTTGTGCTTTTTCAAAGGATAATTGTCATAAGAATTACATTTTTTTATTTTCTCCAGTAATTGAAAGACATGAGTTTAGATCAGTACTCTTGTTTCCTGACTGATCAAACATGGAACATAAATCATGAAATATTTTCAAAATAAATGTTTTATTTTATGCAAAGCTCACATGTCACTTCAAATTTAGTTTGACTGAGGGTTATGGGTGGCTGCAATTTTTTTTCTCTCCAGCAATATTTCCATTTTAAATACTATGGCTGCACATATTAATAATGTGAAAGGACAGAGGCATTATGACCTGAAAGATCATAATACAGTTTTTTCAGAAAGCATTCAAAAGTTATTAACTGAATACACAGGTTAATGAAATATAGGGCTTCCCATAAAACTTCTGTATCACTCCATAACTGCTGTGGCCTTTCATATCATCAACGTGCTACTTCCTCAGGGACTGTGTCCAACAGCGACATGAGTGGATCTCTGCCAGGGTCATGCCAGGCACCCTTAGTGAAAAAATGAACTGACTCTAGTACTCACGCCAGTCGTCTATTCAAAATAATTACGAACTACTTACACTCTAAATATTTAGATTACTAGGAATCTCTGTATTGGACCATCACCTTTCCCTCACTCTCTGCACAGAGCAGAAGGCTTTCTGATTGCATGTCCTTGAATCCAGTATTAATACACACATGAAACAGATTACAATGGTTAAGGTGTCTGAAAGAAAGGAATCTTGATTTTTATAAAGATTGGCATGAAGATCGTTTTTCTTGGTCCAAATTTACTTTGCTAAACATACCAATTTCAATTGTAGTTGCCAAATATGAAAGCAAATGCCAATTTTCTTCCAAGTCACTTTTTTAATGTTTTTTTTATGTGCTTTCAGATATTCATATCAACACAGCACAGGTAAAAGTAAAAGTGTAGATTTAAATCCAAGCATGATGCACCTGAGAGGAAGACACCAAACAGTCCGGTATGAAACACAGGAGCTCATAAAGAAGGAAACATTTGTATTTCTGTTTCTGGGTATGATGGGTTTTAAAGCTGATTGAGGGTGGGTGTTGCTATGCAAAATCCCCTAGCAACATCCATAACCTCTCAGTAGCGGTCCTCTGCTAAGGGGGGTGCTTGGTTGCAGGTTTGGGATGGGGGAATGTAAAATTGCTCCAAGAGGTATTTCTCACAGTTGGCAGCCTTTCTGTCTTTCCCCTTAAAAAAATAACACACACACACACACACTCACACACATATACATGAGCAAGGAGTGAGTGATGGAATCCAATGGTGGAGTCCAGGTCACTATAGAACAGAGTCAGTCTGGACACTGATCTGTATCTCACAAATCTAGAAAGTCTTGTCTGAGAATTATAGCATAATCTCTCAAACTCCTATATGTAAACCCTGGCAGCAATTTTTAATCTTGCAGAGATAATGAGTGAGGAAAGAAGAAAAAGAAAAAGTATTAGACAACTGTCTGAACTTAAAAAAGCAACAAAGTTGAAAATGAATTAAATATTTGGAAGAGGTAACTCTACTTTCCTCCAATTGATCTATACATTCCTAAAAGAACCATGTTTAATTTTGTTCGTGTGTCTGAAGGCTGTGGTTTTAAACATGTCATTTTAAACCTCACATTGAGTATACTCAGTACCACTGGCCATTACGGAACACATGACAGTTTTTTTCTGCCCGTCACTTAATTGCTGGTAACACTTTCTCCATTTTTGGCAGTGCAATTTCCACAGGGCTTGAGTGATGAAACACTGGATTGGGACAAAACCTGACTTCCAGTCACGGCACTTCCAGCAACTGCCTACAAATGCCTGAACTATGCTGTTGCTAATGAGTAGTAACCAGAGGTGAATCTCAATGGGTGGTCGCCTTCTTTGACTATAAAGACCCCTGTCCCGTTGGGGGCATGCTGCTTCCCTCAGGGGACTTGGAAGAAAGTTTGAGAACCATTAAGCTCGATTCTAAGATCAGCTATTTCAGCCTCCAATTCCCCATCTACAGAGTGAAAGTGTTTACAAATTACCACAAATTCAAATGAGTCCATGTTGCTTTAACCTAAACTAATACAAATGATCACTCACCATAGCTGTCTAAACAGGCAATATGTGATAAATGTGCATCTAAGACAATGAGAAACAATAAACACCATTCTCCCAGAAGAAAAACATAAACTGTAAAAAAAATTATCTTTCAAAAAACCTCTGGGAACCTATTTTTCTTAATACAGTTCTCCTATGTCTCTGAATTTGAAGAATGCTGCCTGTAAAATCACTTTGGTTTAAACCCAGTTTCCATTACAGAGTGAGAAGAAGGGAAATCAACCAGTGGTTGATTTATGCATTAATGTGTGCACTAGTGGGATGGCAGACTCAACTGTTTGCTCTGCAGGGAACATTTATGTCCCTCTGTGTGCAGCACTGGGGGTGGAAGGAAAGGGTGACACTTCTACTTTCATGATTAAGAGAGTCTGCCATGTGCCTACGCCAGGTATAAAGAGACTAAGGCTTCAGAAGAGTGAGCCCTGGGAAAACAGAGATCATTTCATTACGACAGGGAACCCTTGCCAGGCCACAAAGGATTGGCAAAAAGTGGAGTGGCAGATCGTGAGCAATCCAAGTGGAAGAAGAAGGAAGAAACAGGAAAGCATAGGCAAATAGTGGAAGAAAAAATTCCCAAAGTTATACCTTTGAATTAAATTGTAGAAGATCTTGAATACCATGCTGAAGACTTTAAACTTAACTTGATAGGCAGTGATGAGTCATCAAAGATGTTTGAGAGAGGAACAACAATGTCTAAGCAGTCTGTGACATGGCCTGAAGACAGGTAAGCTATGACAAAGGCCTCCGTTAGGATGAAAGCAGCAGGCTGCCAGGGAACAAGTGTATGTAAAGAACCATGGGGCTAAAATCAGCACAATTTGGCAATCAGCTGGATGAACAAGATGAGAGTCTATGAGTTGCCAAAGATGCATCTGAGATTTTACTTTCAGGAGGAAAGCGGAATGTTAAATATATACATATACATATACATATATATATATATTTTATATAAGGCAGCTAAGAAAAGAGTTTGTATTGTGTTTCTATTGTGTGTGGTGGGGAGGGGCAAGTCAGAGGAGATGAGCAGACAGACAAGTTCTTGCAACCCTAGGGATTGTAAGACTTTCTGATATTCTGGCTTTGGAAAGTTTAGATTTGTGATACTAAAAGCATTTCCCAGTGTATGTTCTCCAGCAAAAACTAGAACTTTCTTGGGTCTGGAACTCGGGAAAACTTGAGTCGAAATAATCAGGTCTGACAAGCTTGTACGCAGCAATAAATGAAACCTCTAAGAGACAATGTGCAGAAAGCCAGGTAACGGCCACCTTTCGGAGGGTCACATTTTGGGGTACTGCAGAGTCAGAACTGAGGGACAGAGAGCAAAGGCGACGGAGAAACACTCCAAGGAGGAAGCACAGGAGAATCCAGTGTCTCAGATGTCGGCAGAGGAGATTTTAACACTGCCACTCGGAATCGGTGAAGATGGAAAGGACCAAAAGCACTGGTAACTGCTGTATCTGTGGTCTTGGCTGGTTCAGTGCAGCGGAAACAGACAGTAAGTCCTGCGAGAATCATCTACATGTAACTTACGCCTGAGAACTTTACCAGTGAGTGGAGACATGGAAGTTCTAAGAAGCTGTGTGATGCGTGATCCAAGTGAAGGGGTTCTAAAGAATGGCTGAATTTATCATTAGAAATGGGAGAAGGCTCCTGTCAAAAAGAGAACAAGAAACAAACAAAAAATAACATGCAGAAGAGGTGGTTGGGGATGATATTAAAGAGCTCTGGTGAAAAAAATATTAGCTGTTTTGAGTTTCTTTTTCTATGTGGGGCGAGGACATTAAAAATGAGGCAAAGAAATGAATAGTCTATAGGCAACCTATATAATTTTATTAACCAATGTCACTCCAATAAACTCAATAAAAAAAAATAGTCTACCCACAAAAGCACTGGTTCAAAAAAAAAATTCTTATCTTAAAAGAAATGCTTCCCTTCCTCCCCAGAGTTAATTCAGACTCCAGGGTGATCTCCCCCTCCTCTACATTTTCTTATCAATTTGCTCCTGCCTGGTCAGCTCTCCCCTTTACCGGCTCGGGCCTCCTGTTGACAATGCAGGGCTACTCTGCGCCTACTGCACATCTGTTCTTACCACCGGGGAGTACCTTCACAAACAAAACACTCCTCTATGTAATCTGCACAACACTGGGGAGGGGAGGATCCCCATTTTATGGACTGTCCAAAACCACAAACATACAAAGTGGCAGGCCAGTGACTCAAGACTGGGTCTGACGTGTAAGCCCCGTGTTTCCTTCTCTCTCTAGATACTTGTCAAGAGCCCGGCCACAGCCTCTTTCTGTCTAAACATTACACAGTACTACCGGCTTGCTGTCAGAGACCAAACTTTAAATGGCTGAAATATCTTGATAGATTGTGTGAAAATTTTATGGTCCTTCCGTCAGACACCAGAATTTATTATCACATAATACACAGTCAGAAGAAACGAAAGAAACCATCCCACAAGGGAAAACAATGTGGAGGCAGTGGCCCTTTGACACTCGGAGGCCACAGACATTATATGGATCCAATAAGAAAGCCACTTCTACGAGCGAGAGAACCACCTCTTGATCTTGCAAAATGTTTTTGGACACCTAAAGGCTCTTTTATTGCTGTGGCTGATTAAAATGAAAAGCTTAAACGACTAAAATGTTCTTTTTGATGAGTTTTTGCCATGAACTATGGACCTTATAGTCCAGTGGGATTCGAGCCCTTTGATCCTGGGCACTCACATAAATTCAGAGTCATAAAACAACATTGGACTTGATTTTACTGGTGTGGCTGATGTGCCAGATTTGTAATGCAATCTTGTTTCTCCCCTTCTCGTTTCTGGGCCCGTCCACCATTGTTTTATAGCAAAAAGGAGAGGAGTTTCCATTTGTTTCTGGCAATCAAGTTTCAAGATTGAGCCACTACTCCAACTACAATGTTGGAATTCACACAAAAAATAATGAGACTCTATTATACTCATTGACATTAGAGTCAATGCTATTTTATGTGCTGAAAATAAAATATTTAAAAAGGAAAACCATTTATGCATAAAAGTAATCCTAGATTCACTACTTAGGAGGGTTAGAAGATCATGTGGTTGGGAACTATATATAACACAAGTTTCAAGCAGGAAAAATGTGATCAGAGGTAACATTCAAAAATCTATTGCAGGACTGACTAATTGAAAATAAATGTTAAGTAATAAAAAGACCCCTAGGTTGTTTAGTAATATCTTAGATTTCAAATTTCATTTATCCAAAATAAAAAAAACTGGTGAAAAAAATAAAGGAAATATCCAATGAGACATTTGTTTAACAAAAATACATGAAATAAATGTAACTTAGATGTTTAATTCACATCCTAATCTTCTAATCATTTTCCTATGTGTATATCTGTACAATAGTCCTACAACTTCTAATTCTAGAGGTAAAGGTTTTACTATAAAAGGTCTACAAGGAAATAAAAATGCAAATAATTTTACAAAGACTTGCATTACAGAGACTGAACCGATTAATAGTGCTTTATCATTATTTCTTTTTGTGGAGTAAAACCTCAGTTTGGGCTCACTTAGAAAGACCAACAATATATTCAGCCTGTTCACTAGACCAGGGAATGTTCATTTAAATTGGATAAATAATTTTTAGCTATTTTATTTTTCATAGATTACCTGAAGACTGGGAAATTACTCACCAAGATTATTATATGAGTGACATGGGGCACAAGTCATCAGAGGTCTCAACAATTCTAATTTAAAAAGAGTTACCATTAAATATACCAATGTTACTGTCCTAGGGGCAATGCCTCATGCCATTTCCAGCCGTAGTCTCTCAGTCCATGTTTGGGGCCCCAGTGAACATTTCAGAGAGTGGCCCATCCAGAGAGAGAGAATCCCAGCACACACTCAGCTCCTTGCCTTTTGGTGTGACTGTATTAGATAAAGCCATATGAAATTGCTATTATATAGTTAAATGGGTCAAATCTCAGCAATTTCATATTATTCAATTTATAAACGCCACAAAAATTGAAAAAAAACCATTAATCTGTTCTCTCCATTAAACTCTAAGTTACATTATTATATCTATGTATTCACAGCAGATACGGGTCGTGGTGGGGGGGGATCTTTGGAAAATGCAAATCTACTCACGTCGCACAGTCCTCTGGTTCAGAATTAGTCAACAGATTCCCACTGTTCCGAGGACCAAATTGGGAAACCTTAAAAACACCAATAAACCCTTCTAGAATTCAGCCTTTGGCCCTCCTCCACTTCAGTGTTTTCAAACTGCAGTCCATGAAACATTAGTGGGAAAGCAAATCAACCTATGCTTTGTCACCAGCATTTTTTTAAAAAAGAGAGTTGAACATATCAGAAGGTATCAGATTAACAAATTCTGTTTAATAAATTATTCCTTGTGTACACACATACACATAACCTGGGTTTCAATATCAAAGAGATTTTTTCTTCTGGGATGCAGTTGAGGAGGTTGAGATATACGATTCGAGAGCTTCATTCCCAACCCCTCTCCTGTTGGGCACTTACTCCGCCCAGTCACACTAGCCTCTCTGCGGTCCTTCAAACCAGCCAAGCTCCTATTCGCCCTTCAGACCTCATCTTAAATGTCACTTCCTAGAAATTACCCTTCCCTGAACTTCCAAAGCTAAATTATACCCTATCGTAGTGTCTTATGCTATATATTTCTCCATAGCACTAATCTAATTATATTTATTGAGTGATTATTTCATCAGTATCTGTCTCTCTAACTGGACTACTAGCTCCCAGAATCCAGTACTTTATAGTGAATCAATGAACGATAGAGAGACCTTTAACTTTGTTTTGATGATTTCATTCTTAGATGAAGCACAGATGATCAATTTCATAAGGCATTGTTTTAAGTGGCTTTTTGCCCTTGGTCATATAGAATATGTGTGTGTACCTATATCTATATCTGTATCTACCTATCCATAAATGCATTGTGTATTACTTCTGTAAGTACATTAAACATTATGCCTTTGAGTAAAGACCTATATACACATATCTGTGAATTATATTATGTGAAATAAACTAAGCACAATTTTATTTTTCATGTGTTTAAAGCAAAGCTCTGAACTGGAATGCTATCGCAATCATCCGAAGAAAATCTACTTGGAGTTTTAAGAGAAAAAGAGTCAAGCTGACCTCCAGTGGTGAGATTGGGGAATGGCTTTTAAAATAATTGTAAAATACCCAGATTACCTATTCACACAAACCCACATACACCTGCAATATATCAGTGCAATTAATACTTTAAATTATATGTGTTTTATATATGTGTATATGTGTATATTTGCAACAGATGGGGACCTACTTTACAGATAATAAAAACTCTATATAAAATAAGCATACATGTATTACAGAGATACCTACAGCAGCTTCCAGAGACAGTAGAAGAAATTGCCAGTCATTTATGACAATCACAAAATCTGAGACTTGACAAATCTTACTTGAGATGTCATATCTGAAGTTTGTAAAATACATTAAAAGTAGATGATTTCTAGATGCTAATAATTATATATGCATATGGTCTAACATTAACTAATATTAAAATTTTAGTTTAAGTTGCCTTAGTCTGATATTTAATCCTTTGTGTTACAAATTCTTTCTTCCTAACTAAATGGTGAATTCTCTGAGTGCTAAGTATAGTGTCTGGCATACAGTAGTATACAGTGTTAGCTGCTATTGTTATCATCATTATTAAATCATGTTTATTCCCTAGCACATCTTTTATATTTGACAGGTGCTCAATTAGCATTTGATTACATGAAAGATAAACAATAAAAAGCAGAGGTGAATACATAAAATATAAAATTATATTCAGGAAGTAAATCTTTATAGAAAAAACAAATTTGAAATGCAACATCTTACTTGGGGCTCCCCATATCTGTGTTATACCTACTGGGGTGTTGTTCTTACATATTCAGATGTTTCCTTCATAAACTAACGGCAGCAGTAATGTTTCCATTAACAGGCAGTGATGGACATGAGAACATCATACTTTTATGACGAAACTGTTGAAAGCAATGTTCTTTGAAACAGAAGTGTAACATTAGTCACAGAATGTTTTTCTTTTACATAGGTACATGGTTTATATTGGAAGAACTTCACCACCATAAAATACTCAATAGCCACTGACTTAAAGTAAACTAACTTGCTGCTCCTCAGCACAATGCAATAGTTACCATTTCTTGGCCATCTACCACATGTCATTGTACCTCCAGTCCTATACCTCTCTCACAACACTTGCACTCAGCATCCTATCACCCAAGTTATGATATCATTGCAACCATATTCAGATGAGAAACTGAAGCCCAGAAAGGTTTAAAGAGTTTGTTCAGACCACACATCCAGTAGGTAGTGAAAATAAAATTCAAACTCAAGAAAGATTTCTCATCTGTGTTTCTACTCAGGTGATCTGCCTAGAGTTATGTTACATTTCTTTCAATGATTAAGTTAATTGACTTCAATATACTGGTTCATTTTTCGACATATTCTTCTCCTAAAGTCCACTGGTTTTAAAAAACTGATATTCTAACCAAGGGTATATGAGAGATAATCAGTCCAGAAATAAGGTCATGTCGTGAATACTCTTTAGGCAAGCACCCTCAAGGTATAAGGACTTCCAGAGGCAGTTCCGGGTAGAAGTTAAGAGTGTCATCTCATAGGTTTGGTGTAATGATTCATTTAATCCTCATATAAAAAGACTGGCACATGGTAAATGATCAATAAATACCAACTATCAGATTCATTAGTTATTAGAGAAATGCAAATCAAAACTACAATGAGATACCACCTCACCCCAGTTAGATTAGCTATTATCAACAAGACGGGTAATAGCAAATGTTGGAGAGGCTGTGGAGAAAAAGGAACCCTCATTCACTGTTGGTGGGACTGTAAAGTAGTACAACCATTATGGAGGAAAGTATGGTGGTTCCTCAAAAAACTGCAAATAGAACTACCTTATGACCCAGCAATCCCTCTACTGGGTATATACCCCAAAACCTCAGAAACATTGATACGTGAAGACACATGTAGCCCCATGTTCATTGCAGCACTGTTCACAGTGGCCAAGACATGGAAACAACCAAAAAGCCCTTCAATAGAAGACTGGATAAAGAAGATGTGGCACATATACACTATGGAATACTACTCAGCCATAAGAAATGATGACATCAGATCATTTACAGCAAAATGGTGGGAACTTGATAACATTATATGGAGTGAAATAAGTAAATCAGAAAAAAACAAGAACTATATGATTCCATACATTGGTGGAACATAAAAACGAGACTAAGAGACATGGACAAGAGTGTGGTGGTTACCAGGGGTGGGGGGAGGGAGGACATGGGAGGGAGGGAGGGAGGGAGAGAGTTAGGGGGAGGGGGAGGGGCACAGAGAACTAGATAGAGGGTGGCGGAGGACAATCTGACTTTGGGTGAGGGGTATGCAACATAATTTAATGACAAAATAACCTAGACATGTTTTCTTTGAATATATGTACCCTGATTTATTAATGTCATCCCATTACCATTAATAAAAATTTATTAAAAAAAAATACCAACTATTATTGTTATTTCTCCACTAGGACACAGAGCAAGCTAGAAGAAGTTGCAGGAAAATAGTCAAAGCATACACATACATAAGTGTGTGCATATACTAAGACATAATAAATCCACACTATGGATTCTAAAGACCTTATGGGGTTGGACTTATTAGAAGAGGCAACAGGTGCTGTTTATCATGCAGAGGCACATCCAGCAAACAGGTGACAGCATGGGAACAACCACATCACCCCACGTGCTTAAGGAATCGGTAACGCTGGGAGTTCTGTTAGAGAAGATAAAACTCAAGAACAGCTGAGGAAACCCCATGTTTAAATTGAAACTATCAAAAATAAATAAATAAAATAATATCAGCAAAGTAAGGAGCTGGAGAGATGGATAGAAATCTTGCCCCCGTATTTTCTTAATTTAAGTTCTCAGAAATTGATTTCTCTGAGAAATGTTTTGAAATCTCTAAGATGAATATAGACAAAAATCAAAATGATGGTGACAAATACTAGGGACTCTTCCTCAAACTGGGCCCAGGACCAGTTGTCAGATCGGAAGTTGGAAAGAGCAAACTTCTACCTGCTCCTCTCTCCCATTGGAAGGCTGGAAGAAGAGCTTGGCATTTCTGAAACCAGTGAAATAAGAGGACTCTGTTGCTATTTTTCTCTTGCCCAACACCACACAAATGTCCCCACTGTTTTTCATCCTATAAGGAGCTTGTATGGAGTAAGAACAGGGGGTGATGTGCTGTGCTGTTTGCCACAGGAAAGGGGCAGAAGGTAAATGAAAAGTTAGAAAACCATTATACTGGAGAAAGTGAATCAAATCAGTTGGCAAAGTGACAGTGGAGATAGCAGATTTGGAAACCACACAAACCTGCTGAGTAAATCTTGCCGTCACACTCACCAGCTGTGAAGACTCAGGATAGCACTTCACCTCCCTGAGTCTCCACTGATTAGAAATCACATCTATGAGGCACCAAGCACTGTGCCTGGCAATGTTGGTCCTCCATGCTCCATTTAAAATTATGTTTATAACCATCTCAAGTTAAATCAGGAAGCAAAGGGCACTCAGTACTTAAAACCCAAAAATCAAAAATTTTCTTCCTATCCTTTCTACAAAGGCCCTATAACATAGACAGTACACAATATTTTGTACTAAAGGTTCAATTTTCGCTCACCCTTCAAACACTGCTACCCTCGCTATCCCATCAATGGCCCTTTCCAAGGAAGGACAGTAAAAAAAGGAAGGAAAACAGGAAAGGAAAAGAAATGCAAAAGGCCACAAAGGTCTAAAAGCCAAAAGTGCTTTGCTTGATACTCATGACATTATGGAACAAGTAGATGAGCCTATTTTTATTCAGCCTTTCTAGGCCAGGGTCACCAACGCAGATGTGGGCAGGGCCAGGCAATCTACGTAAGCAAGTACAAAGGCCTGGATATAAGACAACAGGAAATACGGGGAAGTGTGGCAAGTTAGAACACACATGCTCATTTAAAATGAATCAAAGATGACTTTTTAAATAACACTGTGCTGAAAAGTCAAGAGAGCAAAAGACAACATGCAAAAAGTCACTTAGGCCAATATCAGTCTTTTACCTAAAGTTAAAAACTATTGAAAAAGGAAAACTGCCTTGGCCCACATGAGTGACCCACATTTAGAGTTCAAGACTCAGCAGAGATGATTGGAGCGGATGGTGCGTGAAGGAGGAATACAGAAACCTACCTGCCTCAGCTTCCGTGATACAAACGTGTAATGCACGTTCTCGGTTCCTCAACCAGCTTCCCTCCATTAGCAAGTGCAGTTTGACATAATCTCTGAATTATGCGGGGCAACATGTCATCCTAGAGCAGGGGTCCCCAAACTACGGCCCGCAGGCCACATGCGGCCCCCCTGAGGCCATTTATCCGGCCCCTCCGCACTTCCGGAAGGGGCACCTCTTTCATTGGTGGTCAGTGAGAGGAGCATAGTTCCCATTGAAATACTGGTCAGTTTGTTGATTTAAATTTACTTGTTCTTTATTTTAAATATTGTATTTGTTCCCGTTTTGTTTTTTTACTTTAAAATAAGATATGTGCAGTGTGCATAGGGATTTGTTCATAGTTTTTTTCATAGTCCGGCCCTCCAACGGTCTGAGGGACAGAGAACTGGGCCCTGTGTAAAAAGTTTGGGGACCCCTGTCCTAGAGGCTGAGGAAAAAGGGCCCTGGCTGGCTCAGTCAGCTAGAGAATTAATTGCTTTGTGTTCTTCATCAAAATTTGACTCCAAGCACATGGGCAGGTTGCTAGGTAGCCAGTGGCCTAAAAGGCATCTCAACCCCAGAAAACCAGAAATTCTACTAAACTCATAATGTATTGTACATCCACAGTGAAACAATAAATTAAAAGATTTCTCAACATTTAAAATTTGTTCTTCTTTCTGGCATCTCAGTAATGAATTACACTAATATCAGCACTTAGGGGAACATCATAAGGGTCTGATGAAATCATCATATTTCATCTTTGTGAAAGTTTTGTTTATTGGCCTATAAATTACTCCCTTTTTCTTGCAGTAATCTCCAGGAATTAACAGATTTAAGCGTACTGTGCTGATAACAAAGAACATAACAAATGGAACAGGCTCAGGATTTATGTGTCTTTATAAATGTAGCTGTATCAGCTGAAGTGTGTTTGGCAGTCAATTTTGCTTCAACAACAGCAACGTGTACCTATTAGAAATGGGCCAGTGTAGTGGGTGGATGATAGAAAAGTAAGAAAATCTGGAACTTTCTTTTAACGGTGGCCAACCTACCGTTTGGTTCTCTTGGGGGCAACCAGGTACAGGGGAAGTTCATTTCCAGTTTGGCATCCATCCCTGGTTCATCGCCCAGAGGGAGTCACCACATTAGAAATGTGACTGGATTGCACAATGAGCAGTGGCCTGCCAGAGGCCATCACTCAGCAGACTCTCCCCTCAGTGAAGGGCTATGCATGTGATGAACAGAGCAGAAGGATGGGTTCCTCCAAAGGAAATGTCATTGTTGGCTAGTTCGTTGTCTTGTATCTCACAACCCAGAGAACATTAGTTCAAAACAGATAAAAACAGCCTGTCATTTCCCTGGCACGTATTTCCAAACTGCTTATGCACTGGTCAAATGCAATATTCTTAAATTAGCCAAAGATGCTCAGAAGCCAGACAAGGAATATGCAATTTTGTTTTTTTCCGCTTTTAAAACCGAGGAAGCAGAGAGCCAAATAAGTCCTACCCAGCATATACTCAAGCTTCTCTCCTGCTGTAAAGAAGAACTAGGCCCTGTAATATTTCATTTACCATTCTAGAGCTGTGCCCTTCACTGGTCAGGCATTTGATAAAGCACTGGAAGCCTAGCATGCTCCACTCACACTGTCCCCTAGAGGCAAGTGGAACTGAGAAAAAGCCCCGGTTAAAAAGGAGAACCTCTAGAAGAAGCTATAAGAAAAAGTGTGGTGTATAAATAACAGGGATTTAGAGACTCTGAGTTAAATAGCCCTAGTGATGAAAATGTAATGTGGTAGATACCAAAACCTTTTTTTTTTTTTTTTGGATAGTGGGGGCAATCATAAAATCCAAAGGTGCTATTAGAAATTATATGGCCTGGTTCCTCCTTTTAGATATTAAAAAACTGAGCCCAAAAATGCATTGCTGAAGTTCATGTTGTTTATCACACCAAACCTAATACCTAAGAACCCAAAAACCTTTTTTTTTAAGTGAGAAGAAAGGAGATAGACTCCCACATGTGCCCCAAGTGGGACTCACCTCGCAATCCCGTTCTGAAGCCTATGCTTAAATCAATTGAGCTATTTTTAGTGCCTAGGGCTGATGTACACAGACCAACCAAGCTATCCTCAGCACCTAGGGCCACACTTGAATCAATCAAGCCACTGGCTGAGGGAGGGGAAGATAGGGAAGGGGGAGAGGGAGGAGAAGAGAAGCAGATGGTCACTTCTCTTGTGTGCCCTGACCAGGGATCAAACCTGGGATCTCCATACACCAGGCCAACACTCTATCCACTCAGCCAACTGGCCTGGGCCAAATCCAGACCTTCTGATTTAAAATATTATGTTCTTTCCATTAATGCTGCATTGATTATTGGAGAGAGGATAGGTTTCAAAGTCAGACAGATCTAGGTGGAGTCAAATTCAGGTTCCCCTCTTACTAGTCTAGAACTCCTGACAAGTCAAGTCAGTTTCTGAGAGTATCATGTCTTATCATCTGAGTATATTACTTTGCTTATATTTCTACATTTACTCTTTATAATATTGATGGGCTCTCTCTATCTTCCCTACTCCTGCCCTCCTGCCCTCCTTTCTTCCCTCCTTCCTTCTTCCTTTCCTCCCTCCTTCTCCTTCTCCCTCTCCCTCTTCCTCCTTCTCTGTCTCCCACTTCCCCTACTCTGTGAAGACACAGCTTCTGTAAACCTGGAAGAGGGCTCTCACCAAGAACCTGACCCTGCAGGCACCCTAATCTCAGACTTCCAATCTTCACTCTAAAACTATGAAAAATAATTCTTTAAGAAGAAAAAAAAAACCCTAATTCTAAATGACTGGAACAGAGGTTGGTACACAGTATGAACTGGATTAAAAGTTAGGTACTACTATTTTTTCAATCATAGGCTGTTATATAAGAAATATTTGTGCATCATCTATATGCCAAACACATTGGTAGGTACTTCAAAAGATGTAGAGAGAAACATCACTGCACCCTCCAGAGTGCCTACATCACCAGATTAGTAAGCAGGACCTTCGTGGCATGGAAATAGTACTAAAAACACTCAAACAGTTTAACTTAAACCCAGGAAGTAGAATATACATTGAGATGATAAGATTATATGAATTGATAAAAGGAAGGAGTCATATCCTGGAACTCCTACGGGTCTACCATACCATGCTTTTTACTTAAAAAATTTTTAAATTTCTTTTGAATGCTGATGAACAGGAGACGCCAAATCTTTTTCTCCTGCAAACTACTACCTTCTTTATTTGATCCAGCTAATAACACTGTTTTGTCTTTTTCCAAATAGCCCCAGATATATGGAAAAGATTTATACAGGCGGATGGGGATCCTCAAACCCCTCAGCGAGATCTTCTGAGCATGGCTTTTAAGATACCAAGAGGCAGAAAAAGCCCAATAGATATCAGGGGAACTACCAGCGTTTAGGATATGCCCTTAAATGGGTCTCCAACACCCCAAATGGGTCTCATAGGATGCCATCTGGATCCTGCTTCAATAGTGGAAAGGAAGGTCATTGAGCTAAAGCCTGCCAGACTTACATGCCTCTGCTGTGAGGAAGCAGGGACACTGGAAGGTAGGCTTCCCCCTCACTCCTCTAAGGGAGGGTTCAGTCTCTTCCAGCCCTGCTCCAGCCACCTATGACCTAACCTTGCCCAGAATGCTGGGGTTTGCCACTGAAGGCTGAAGGTGCCCAGGGCCGTCGGCCCCATCTACGACACTGTGGACGAGCCTAGGGTATTTCTTTCAAGAAGCAGGTAAACTGATCTCATTTGCACAAGGGCCACTTAACTATGTCTTGCCTGAATAGTCAGGTTTTTTATTCTTCCCTCGAAGATCTCTGTTGTGGGTGTTGATAGTCCCATTTTCTGCTGCTTTGTTTAATATATAGTGTTTCCTTTATTCCTCCTACCTCAATGCCCCACTCATATTTCAGGCTGGGACCTACTCCTAATTTAGAGCTCTCTTTCCCCCTTTTGCCAACTTCTATTATGAATCTACCTTTGCCACCCAGCTTAGTGTATCCCAAGGTTCTCTTTACCAAGCCACAGTCGCAGAGCTCCAGGGAAAAGCAACCTGGTCTCATCTCTCCAGGCGGAGGAGAACAGAAGCTCCATCTCCACACATGCTGCAGATGGCTTTTCCAGTCTACCTGAATCATTACCAGCTAGAAGCAGCGGTCATTGGGACTTGGACATGAGCTGCAAAGTATAGAATTGTGACAATTCCAGTGCCATGCAGACTTTTCCTGGATGTGGACTTTTCCTGGACTCCTGCTCCTTGGAACAGCTCCTAACAGACTGAACTGGGGACTGGGGTTGGGTTGCATTTATCAGGGACTTGGCATGGTGTTGGGGCCAACTTGGACTTGGTGAACTTGTTAAGGACACTACTCTTTTATGGATTCTTGCTGTATTGGCCAAGAGTTTGCTTAAAGGCTTTAATCACTGTAAAAAAAAAAATTGAAGTCTAGATAAAGAAGATGTGGCACATATACACCATGGAATACTACTCAGCCATAAGAAATGATGACATTGGATCACTTACAACAAAATGGTGGGATCTTGATAACATTATACGGGGTGAAATAAGTAAATCAGAAAAAAACAAGAACTGCAGGATTCCACACATTGGTGGGACATAAAAACGAGACTAAGAGACATGGACAAGAGTGTGGTGGTTATGGGGGGCAGGGGAAGGAAAGGAGGGAGAGGGGGAGGGGAAGGGGCATGGGGAGAACTAGATGGAAGGTGACGGAGGGCAGTATGACTTTGGGTGATGGGTGTGAGGCATGGTTGAGTGACAAGATGACCTGGACATGTTTTCTTTGAATATATGTGCCCTGATTTGTTGATGTCGCCCCATTAAAATTAATAAAAATTTATTATTTTTTTAAAAAAAGATTATATGAATTGACATAGATTAGTACTCCAAAAAATGGGTTACTTGGGGGAGAAAAGAATTATGTGGGAAACAAGTAACAAAGTTCTCTCTCATAGTTTTCTCTAACAGGGGAACCAGATAGTTCTGAAACTTATTTGACCATAAAATCTTTTTGTCAAGAAGCATTTCAGAGACTCACTACTGAGTAGAATGAGCTTCGGGGAACCTAATTTAGAGTTAGACTACCCTGATAGAGAGCACAGGGGCTGAAAAATTATGGAAAAATCACCCTAAGAGAATAAGTCAAATCTCCCAAGGAAGTCCTCAACCAAGAGAGCCCGGGGATCACTCAAGATGTTTCATCACAAGGAGATTTGTGCAGAGAAAAGGAATGAGAAATAACACTTACTGAGCAATGTACTACATAACCAATACCACTGGATGAACACTGTACTGAACAATCCTGAAAGAGAGGTGTCATCAGCAGCATGAGTATATTGTATGGATGTCAAAACCAAAAAAACTGAGTCCCAGAGAAGTTGATTCATTTCTTTTCTTTCTCTCTCTTTTTTTTAAGTGAGAAGTGGGGACGCAGAGAGACAGACTCCCGCATAAACCCTGACTGGATCCACCTAGCAAGCTCCCTACCCAGCGTTTCTCTGCCCATCTGGGACCACTGCTCTGTTGCTTGGCAACCAAACTATTTTAGCACCTGGGGTGAGGCCATGGAGCCATCCTCAGTGCCTGGGGTCAAGTTGCTCAAAACCTTTGAGCCATGGCTGTGGGAGGAGAAGAGAGAAAGAGAGAGAGAAAGATAGAAGAAGGAGGGGAAGGGTGGAGAAGCAAATGGTTGCTTCTCCTGTGTGCCCTGACCAGGAATTGAATCTGGGACTTCCACATGCCAGGCCAACGCTCTACTGCTGAGCCAATGGCCAGGGCCAGTTGATTCATTTCTTAATGTCACAATACAAGGGGTTGAACTGAGTTCCTATTCAAAAACCTGAGTTCTTTCACATTTCATCATGCATAAAATAATATCACAATCAAAATCTGACCACAATAAGGCAAAAAGATCAGTCTCACATCTTGTACAACAGCTGCCAGGGTGATTTTCAAACCTTGCTCCTAACAAGCTCAAAGAAATAACTCCTTATTTGTACCATGAGAGAATTAGTTTTATCATATGCTTTAGACGTGCTGATCTGAACATTGTTTCTACCCAGGAGTTATGAACTTGTGAAATGGCTACCACAGACAAAAATTTCTTAAGTGAAAACCTGTAAAGCTAAGACTTTTTTAAAAAATTAAGTCAGTAACAGAATTATCTAAAAGTGAAAAATGAACCAGATGATGCTAAGTATCATGAAGTGATCATAAACTCTTAAGGCACAGTTTGCTAAATAAAGAGCACATTTGCACAAAATAAAAGAATTATGGTGATTATATTATAAATGAGAAAAAGAACAGTGAAGCCAGATAACGTTTGACCTGCTACCACTGTAGATTTGAAAAGTCAGCCAAGTGCTTTGACTTTGTGTAGGTTTATAAACATAAGGCTCTCGTAATTGACACATTCAAGTCATCAACAAATCTTAGCTTTTGAACTACAAGGTAAATCTGTATGTAAGTTGCTACACATTTTGCAAAGATGGTCCCAAGACCAAGCCCTGTGCCCTCTCTCTAATACAGCTCTCAACAAATGGTAGGCACGAGACTAAGAACTCCAAACTCCCCCAATTTACAAGCCTTGGGACTCTGGGCTAAAAATGTCAACCTCCAACCAAATTACTTTAGGTTGTAAGGATCCCATTTGCAGATTGGTGAATGTAACAATTAAGGTCCTCTGAATTTTGGTTTGCTGTTTATTGAATCATGTGTTTTTTTTTTAACTCTATAAAAAACATTCCAAAGAATGTAAGAACTGTGATACTTATCAGTTCTTGTATTTGGTGATAGAATTACTCACCTTTCCTGACTAATTTAACAATAAAATATTTCTTATTCTAGAAAGGCATGTGAAAGATGTCCTGAAACACATCAGACTTGTCCCTGACCTCTAAGTTGTTGAAAAGAAAATCTAACAGGCAATTGAAGGCTGCCAATGGAAATCACATACAGAGAAATGAACACTGAAACAGCAGTTCTCTCACCCCTTATCTTCTACTAATCCTCTAACAATAGATGCAACTTGGCTACTTTGTAAAACAAAACAAGTAGGGATGATATTCAGCTTCAGTGAGTGTCCACAAGTACAGCCAGGCTAGGTGATAGCCTGTTTTATGTGCAGCTTCTGTTCTGACTGATTGGTGTTGCTGCCAATGTATTAATAGTTACTGTTCTGTATCTTCCAGACAACAGGGCTTAATCAGAGCATAAACGAGCCAGGCGGGTGAAATGGCCTGGAGTGGGGAGAGCGTCAGACTAGAGAACACATGTAGCAATTGAAGTGGATACTTGCTGCTCGGCTCCTGCAGGTGGACGCCATACAAGAAAATAAACCCACTGTTGCCAGATTTTCCTTTCATTTTTTTTTTAAAGAAGCAGCTAGAAATCCCTGCACATTTTAAAATATTTATTTCTAATTCAATCTTTAAAATGCTGTTTGCCAACTGTAATGCCAGTGGCCGAGGCCAGGCAGGTCCATATTAGATTTGGGCAGACCATCGAGCAGGGGTCCCCAAACTTTTTACACAGGGGGCCAGTTCACTGTCCCTCAGACCGTTGGAGGGCCGGACTATAAAAAAAAACAACAACTATGAACAAATCCCTATGCACACTGCACATATCTTATTTTAAAGTAAAAAACAAAACGGGAACAAATACAATATTTAAAATAAAGAACAAGTAAATTTAAATCAACAAACTGACCAGTATTTCAATGGGAACTATGCTCCTCTCACTGACCACCAATGAAAGAGGTGCCCCTTCCAGAAGTGCTGCGAGGGCTGGATAAATGGCCTCAGGGGGCCGCATGTGGCCCGCGGGCCATAGTTTGGGGACTCCTGCCATAGAGGAACTGTGGAGCCGGAAAGCATTGGGCCATTCCTGTTTAATCGCGTCTTGCAATAGCAAATGAGCACACAGGCAGGAGAAACTGCTTCTGGCGGCAGCAGATGAACGAACAGCAAAAATAGCCCCTCACAGTGGCGGGTAGGCAATACGCCCTGAGGGCAAGCTCCTGTAGCCTTACATAGGCCATACACATGATGCTCTGCCATGTGCTCACACACTAATCATGCAAAGTGCAAATGAGCAAGCCTAACACAGCTGTTTTCCCAACAGCCACAAAAATCTTCTCTAGAATGAGAGTTACCAGTTTCCTATTAAGAGCTGTCTATGACTGTTAAAAGTGTTCTACACTACAGGTATGTGATTTCAGCAAGTAGGTATAAACCACAAACATGGGCAAAAATATTTTGTATAGTTCATTGAAAATAATATTTAAGGAGCAGATAATCCAGAGATCCTTAAAGAACACTTAAGGATATAATTAGGAACATTGTTTAACCTTTACTGTTGTCAATCATACCCTGGTCTGATTTTATTTTAGATAGAGTTCATGGTCCCCACACACTTTTTTCCTTTCCATTTACTCTTCTCTTTCCCTTCAGCAACCTTTCCTTAGTTTGAGATGAAAGATCATGGGACTTCTACGGAGATGACACAAAATAATGTAAGTAATGTCTAAAATAATGCCCAGCACAAAGTAAGAACTCAGAAATTACTATGATTATTATTTAGTGGTCAAAGTCCTCAACAGGGCTGGTATACAGCTTGGCAAAAGCGAGTGTTAACTTTTAAAACTAAGCTGTTCCATAAAATTTCTGCTCACAGAATCACCCTGTTCCTACCCTCGTTAGCAAACTGTCTCTTAAGTTCATCCCCAGCTCAGCTCCTCTGAGACCAGTGGAAGATCTTTTGTACATCAGAACACAGATAAAGAAAGAGAGGTCTCTGTAGAGCGTTTTGCAACAAAGGAGATAAGGGCCTCACCTCTCTTTTTCCCCGAGGAGACAGAGGTACTTTTCCACTTTTTTGTTTCTTTGTGAAATAGACTCATTCCCTCTTCCTAACTAGATGGGGGTGGCTTGAATTCATACATCGTATGACTTAATGATCTCTTTGCTATTTGCAACGGCTTCATGTGTAATCTAACAAGTTATCTAAGTGATTTTAAATGTGCATTATCACACTGAAGACTATTTGATCCACTACTTTATTAAATTAGCAAGTAATCAGTTAACACCAAGCACAAGTTTTATTTAAACATTGCTACTGTCCTCTCCTGAGAGATGGAGTCAACCCAGACATCAGAATACTAGAATCAGTGCCGGATTCAATATGTACTTATTTTAAATTAAGACTCTGAAATTTCTTGTTACAGGCACTGCAAGCAAACACCAAAAATAAGGGGTTGACAGTTAGATGGTGGGATGAAAGAAATGATGCCTCAGTCTCTCTGAGCTTCACCAAAGAGGATCATCAAGTCAGCAGTTTCCAGACTTTTCCTGGAGACACAGAATAGATGGTGCAACACAACTCCTCCTCCTCCTCCAGTCACTTCCTTAAATGCCTTAATCTGCTTGACATCATACTGCAGGCATGTGCTAACAGACAATTACAAACACAGGAGTGGAAGTGAGCCAAACAAAATAATTTATACTGTGTATAGAAAAAATAGTAATTATTTAAACACCTCTTATAAACAGCACAAGTCTAAATACCCTATCATCTTTTCTGCTTTACAAATAAAACCATCAGTTTCCCCAATCAAGTCATTTTCCGAATCTAATGTATTTGTGGCATTAAAAAAAAAAAAAGAAGTTAAATTATATTAAAAATAGAATCCAAGGCGTTCATCCCCAGGCTAGACTCAGTGCCCACTGGCAGGGTGCTGGCTGTAGGTGCTGTCTAGGTAAGTTTGCCTTTAAAAAGGGAATATTTAATTCAGCACATGGAAAAACTAAGACTCAACCACATACAACCAGTTCAACAGAATCAAAGAGGTATACCTGTAGATTTTCAATTTCTTCTTTGTGTTCCCTCTTCAAGTGTAGAATAGCAGCTTGGTATTCTGTAAGAGCACAAAAGAAGCCAATTACAAGGAAGTACAAAATTATACACAAAATTAGAGTGAGCATCTCCAAGATTCCAGAGGTGCTTCTGTAAGTAAACTGAGTAAATAAATGCCACAATTCGATAGTAACTTGACAAGGGATGTTGAAAATTGAGACAAGATAGGACAAGTAGCTTAGGATAGAAGGGAGAGTTCTTCTATTTAGCAAACCTTGAATTATAATAAAATCCAAATTAGGCAAAAAGGATAGAGCTTTAAAAAAAAAAAAAGGCATGATGCGTGAATGTCCCAGATAAAGACTGGGTCAGAGTTTGTCTTTAAGGAGGAGCTAGAAGGCCCCACAGAGAACAAATACAGATATGTTAAGAACAGGCACTGGAAATAAGATGAAACTTTCTATATGAGATCAGAAAATTCTATTTTTAACTCTCTCCACACCCCCCCTCCCTAAAATCTCCATTTGAATGCAAGGCTAAGCATGTACCCAGCGCTGATTTTATCTTTAGATTACTTCAGAAAGTCAAGATTATTTGTCATCTGGATGAGAGAATGTAGAGTGAGTTGAAGTTGAAAGGAGGAAAAAATACATTTCTGGTCCAATTTTAGTCTGACTCTAATAATGTTTATTCCAACAATAAGTCTCAAGTGTATGCAGGAACTCTAGCCAACCACTAAAACTACCATTCCCTGGCTACGCATGAAGCAGCTATGACCACTTTATTTCCAGCAGTGTGGCTAAGTATGTGGGGTCAGGGAACTAAGCAGGCTGCACACAACCACAAAACAAAATGCTGTGAGAAAAAGTTTTTGTGGGGTACACCAGTTTTTTACAAGTATGTTTTGCTTGTGACTATGAATAAGAAAATTGTCAATTAGGTGTCAGTTTAAAATGTATGTAAAGATAGGCTATTTCTTCAAGTGAATTTCAGAAATCAGGCATGAGAGGCTAGGTTTCTATTCAAAAGTGGATGAGGGAAATTTTGGGGAAAGCCATAATGGGAGAGGAGTGTTGCTATTCATAATTATGACTAGTCATACCACTGTTCTTATGGGAAATGTGGTCCACTTGGCTGTGAATCCATCAGCAAATTCCGAGGCTCCAAACCATACCTTGAATCAAACCACTTCTCCCTATCCCACAACCACCACTATGGTCCAAGCCACCACCATCTTTTCTCTGGACGACTGTTTCCACACTTACCACCACCAAAACCCCTTCTCCTCATAGCAGCCTGATGATCTATTAAAGGTATGAACCAGATCATGACCCATCCCTGGCTTTCTGCTGTACTTAGAGTGAAATCACCACCCTCCTACAGCCCATAAGGTCCCTTGTGACCTGGCTCCCGTATACCTCTCCCTGTCTTCCCCTTGCTCATCCAACTCCAGGCACACTGGCTTCTTGCTATTTCTTAAATTTGTCAAGTTCTTTTCTACATCAAAAACCTTACTAATATCAGGGAAAGTAATAACGAATTATAGTTGTTGAGGTCTTTCTATGTACCAGGTGTTATCTTAGCACTTCACATGTAAACTTGTTTCATCCTCCCAATAATCCTATGATGTAGGTGCATCTTTGTCATTAAAGATGAAGAGACTGATGCAAAGCTGAGTAAGTTGCAGAGCTGGAAAACATACATAATTCAATGAGTGAATGTATAAACAAACTGTGGTATATTTATAGAAGGGAATACTATTCGGCAACAATAAAGAATGAACTATTGATATATACATCAACATAGATGAATCCCAAAGGCATTTTGCAGAGTGAAAGAATTCATTCTCAGAAAGCTAACTATTGTCTAATTCAGTTTATATGACATCCTGGAAAAGTTTAAACCATAGGGGTGAAGAAGAGATCAAAGGAGTAGTGGCTAGAGGTTAGAGATGAGGAAAGGTTTGACTACAAAGTGTCAGCACAAAAAGGGACCTTTGGAGTGATTTGACTATTTTTTATTTTGAATATGGTGGTTACATGAATCTACATATCAGTTAAAAATTACAAAACTATATCTCCCCCAAACTTAATTCTATAGTATGTTAATTTTTAAAAATCTACATCAAATATTATGCTTTTAAATATTTTCCTTAGGAGATTCAGCATAACACAAGAATACATGTTATTACCACTTCTGTTCATTGTTTTCCTAAGGGTACTAGTATATGCTGTAGGACAAGGGAGAAAAAAAACCAACATGCTCATGCACACATGATATACACGTTTATATAAACATATATAATACATGTATATACACACATAATAAAGAAAAAATAAAGCTATTCTTCACTATGGTTATATATTTTAAAAACCCTAAAATTCGGTATATAAAATATTAGAATATGTGAGTTTAGTAGGGTTGCTTGATACAAAATCAGGATACAAAAGTCTTACTACTGAAAAGAATATAAAAAAGAAAATAAAACATTTACAGTATCCCTAACTGTCCAAAGTACTCTTAGAAAGAACCTTAACAAAAATATGTAGGGCCTCATGAAAAACTAGAAATGCTAGACGGGAACATATTACAAAGAAAGATACAAACAGGTAGTAAGCAAGCCATGTTTTGCTAAGACAATATTGTAAAGATGTTGATTTTCTCAAATTAATCTATAGATTCAATGCAATCCCATTCAATATTTCTAAGAGTTTTTGTTTTGTTTGAAATTTAGCAGTACAATCTAAATATATATTGAAACACAGAAGTGCAATAAAACCCCCCCCAAACCAATGAACTGAACAAACCAAAAAATGAGCCAAGAAATTCTTGAAACATAAACAGAAGGTTAGACTACCTAATAAGAATTATTTTTAATTACCACCACATAATTGAAGTGGTGTGGCACTGACACAGGGAAAAACAAAAAGACTAAAAGAATAGACTAGCAGTGGTCGGCAAACTCATTAGTCAACAGAGCCAAGCATCAACAGCACAACGATTGAAATTTCTTTGGAGAGCCAAATTTTTTAAACTTAAACTATATAGGTAGGTACATTGTTATTAACTTAATTAGGGTACTCCTAAGCTGACCAAAGAGCCGCACTCAAGGGGCCAAAGAGCCACATTTTGCCAACCACTGGACTAGAGAGCCCAGAAATATACCATGAATTGTGGTCACATAATATATAACAGAAGTATCATGGAAGATATTTGTTTACAGTGAGAATAGCCTTTTCTTTAACTATTGGTTAGGAAAAGTGGATATTTACATGGAAAGACATGAAACTGGACTCCAAATTTATACCATATAATAATCTGTTCTAAGTCAATTAAGAGCTAAATTGTGAGAAAGAAAACCATAAATGTTTTATAAAATAATATAATTTTTTTAAAACCTCAGGACAGAAATGAACTTATGATTCTAATTGCATTACACATGAAAGAAAACTGATAAATTTCACTCTATTAAAATTAAAAACTTCTTTTCATAAAAATACATCATAAAGAAAAGATAAGTCACAGAATGGGAGAATATACTTGAAACAAATAATCAAAGATCTACTATAAATAGATATACCAACAATTTTTATAAAATTATAGTGAAAAATAGGCAAAAAATGTCAATAGGTGCTCTAAAAAGATGACACACAAGTAACAGATAAGTTAAAAAGTGCTCATTCTCATTAGTATTTAGAAATATTTAATGTCCAACAAGCCCTGGCCGGTGCTCAGTTAGTTAGAGTGTTGTCTCAATACGCCAAGGTCGTGGGTTCAATCCCTGGTCAGGACACATACAAGAATCAACCAATGAATGCATAAATAAGTGGAACAGCAAATCAATGTTTCTCTCTCTTCTCCTCCTCTCTCTGTAAATATCAATAAGTAAAATAAAATAAAGTCCAAAACTGAGTGTTTGTGAAGATGTGGGGCAATGGAAACTCTGATACACAAGTGGTAGGAGTGCAAATTGGTACCATCACTATGGAAAATGGTTGGCATTTTCTAATAAAGTGGAGGATACTCATACTTCCTACGTAATAATTATGATCCTAGGTTCACATAAATGCAACACTATAAAAGAAAAGCAAATAATATTAACAAAAGCCAGGATAAGTGGTGCCCAGGAGAAGAGAAACTGAGTTGGGTTACGATTGAGCAAGGTGGCATCACATGGGTGTTCAATGAAAAGCTGCTTATTAACCTCTGTGTTTTATGCCGTTTTGTAAACCTAACATTAGAATATAAGAAAAAAGATTGCTCTGGCTATATAACTTTTATCATATATCATATAAAGAATATTATATAGGTACAAGAGAGGCTCTAGACTGATAAAACAAGACTATTTAGTAAATGTGAGTCGTATAAATGTTGAGTCCTAACCCATATGATGATTGACAGCAAAACTTTAATCAATTCTCCAAAGTAAGCTAAACCAACCTTCGTGCAAAACTGCTATTCCTTGGGAATAACATCTACATTGCAAATAGATATTATACAGAATATATTTTGCAATGATTAATCTTATGTAATTTGTACCTGTAAGGGTGTGACAGACATAGTTATGACTAACAAATTAAGGAGATTACTGCAATGCTAACACCCAGGAAATACCGACTCATCTCCTCCTTCAACAAATAGTTTTACCAACAGTCCCAGTGTGACGGCTGGCAAAAACGCATCCCTGTTCCTGACAAGGATGACAAAATCGAATACATTGAGAAACAGGAAGTTAATGCCCTCACTCGTGGAATGCTCACTTTGAGAGTTCACAAGAAAATGCTGAGAGATTATAAAGATTACAGAAGAATAAATTAAAGTTACGTTGGTGGTTTCCAAATTGTCTTCTAGTGGCAGTCCCTGCCCCCACATTTCTTGGGTTTGCAAATGCCTCAGAGTAGACCAAGGCAAATCCTCTCTCTCTCCTGGGGATGAGGATAGTGAGGCAGAGTTCTCAATTCAAAACTAAGGACGTTTTTGTTTGTTAAATGAAGAACTTGAGCATGACCAGTGGTGGTGCAGTGGACAGAGCGTCGACCTGGAATGCTGAGGTCACTGGTTCAAAAGCCTAGGCTTGCCTTGTCAAGGCACATAGGAGAAGCAACTACAGGAAGCTTCCTGTTCCTCCTTACCCCCTTCTCTCTATCTCCTCTCTAAAATCAATCAGTAAGAAAAAAAATGTTAAAAGAAAAGAAAGAACTTGACCCTGGTATTCAGTAGCTCTGGATTCTATACATGTGTAAAACGAGGAATCAAGATTTTGAATATCAGGTTTGAAAAGGGCAGGCCTCTTTGAAGTCACATTAGCCTCAATAGAAATGAACAAATAGATTCAAATAATCTAGCCCACAAAAAAGAAGTATGAATGTTGGGCAGATAAAATATATTATGCTCACTTTGTTAAAGATGGCGCTGCCCACATGGAGGCCGTCGCCTAGGTGATATTAATGTGTGTTGGGGGCAGGCTGTGGGCAGGCAGGATCCTTGTAGCCTGGGGCTTGGTTTTAGGATTAAGCCTTTCTCACCCTTTTTGATGTGGGGTGGTGCAATCTCATCATGCCTCAGAGAAGTGACTTTGTATTAGAGACTTCCCTATTTTGTATATTGGATTAAAGGTTTGGATTTCTATACTATAAAATGGGGGCAGAATGGGAGCTTGCGCTCTTGGTTCCTGAGGTTGACATTAGAGGAGAGAGCAGAGAGGAGAGCAGAGAAAGGCCACGTGGAAGAGGACAGGGGAAGCAGCCACGATGGCGGAGTGTTGAGTGAAAAGCCAGTTTGTGCAGAGTTTGTGCAGGGAGAAGGAAGGAGATGGGGAACAGAGGTGAATAAAGTCTGGTGAGCTAGAAACCTTTGATCCTAGGAAACTCGGATAAGTCAGTAGCTTTGTGAGCACTGAATGTGAGTGAGTTTTGGAGCCCAGTGTGTGTTTTTACTTGCCTGCCGGGTGCAAGCTAGGAATAAAGATGATGGCCCACCGGTTTTTGGCTCCGTTGTTTCTTTACCGACTGTCCGAATCCAATGCGAACCTGCATGTGAATGGCCACGATGGTGGCTCCTGGCTTTACAATGAAGAATGTCTTTTAGGAAAATAATGTGTTGTATTAAAGACAGAAAAGGGAAAAAGGATCCTGACTAGCAGGATTCAACACTTTGGGGAAAAATACATAAGAACTTCTCTTCATAAAAATGAATTTCTTTCTCATCAAGTATTTAGTTAATTGGTAGGGACCACTTTTATTGCACAAACCTTCCCTTTTGATGAGCTTATAACAACAAAACAGCCTTTCTGCAAGGTACTAATCTGTCTTCCAACTCAGTAAGAACAAAACTAAAGCTGTCTAGTTAACATGGGGGAGCAGGGGCATGTAGTAACCACTGCTGCAGTTCTCACTGACTGAGTTTCTCAGAATTGTACGTGGGTATAGGTACCACTGAGTGCTATTTCTCAGGAACTGTCCTATGCACTCTACACAGATGAACTCAGGACATCCTCACATCACACTTACAAAGTAGATCCTATCACATCAAGGCCCATTTTACAGATGAAGAAACTAAGGTGCAAAGGTTGAACTTTCCCCAAACCACATGCTAGTAAGTGTCAAGGGTGTCACTCAAGTTCAAAGAACCTGTGCTATTTACTATGCAGCGTTTGTTTGCTTGTTTTTGTTTGTTATTCATATCGTTGAGTAAGCATCAGGTGTAACCCAAAATCAAAATCCCTAGGAACTTAAAGGTTGTTGGCTTTATCTGGTCACTAGAATCACCTGTAAATGTGGTGAATTTGTTCTATAACTCTTTAAAAGGGACATGGAGTATTTTTAATCACAGGGAGGTCTAATAAACCTGGGGTCAACATGAACAGTGTGAGTTATATGGCTGGTTCCATCAATTAGGAGATTATAATTCCTCTATTTTCCCTACAGGGACTTTCAGGCCTGTAGTCATCGTTTATGGTTACACCTGGTTTTCATTTACACTCTGACACATGTATACAAACCCTTCCCTACTACACACACACTGGCAACACTGGATTATGCACAGGGTGGGGAAATTAGAAGATTTCTGATTTCCTAAATGAATAAAAACCATGGCTCTACTTTGTACTGTTTATGCTTTTCATTGGCTTTACCCTCTGCCTTGCACCGTCTGACACTGGCCTTTTGCTGAGAGTAAAATGAACTTGAGCTGAGGCATGACATGTTCTTCCTTGTGTGTGGAAAAGCTCACGGTGGCTGCTGTGTTAACTAGAGATTTAAGGGCCATAAAAGGGTTGGGCAATGGCAGACAGTTATTTCATCATTACAATTCTATAGTTATTACATCGATACAAACATGTTCAAGTACATGCCTTCAGTCTCAAAGGGAAAGGACCCTCACTCTGAATTATATGCGGAGAATAGTGAGCATTTCCAAAGCTTTTGCACACACACTAGTGAGATCATATTTTAGTAAGAGACAGCTGAACTTTAACAGTTGAACATTTATTGTAATATTCATTAGAAAAAACATCTAACACATAAAATCTATGATTTCATGAATATTACTTTTATAAGATAGTGTAAATCAGAGTTCAGTCCCTAGACTAGCAACATCACCTAGAACTTCTTAGAAATGCTAATTATCAGGGGATTTATTCCAGGGAGGCAAAGCTGGTACAATATTTGCAAGTCAATAAATGTGACTTATCACATAAACAAAATGAAAGAAAAATTATATGATCATATCAATAGATGCAAAAAAAGCATTTCATAAAATTCAGCATCAATTTACGATAAAAATTTTCAGCAAAGTGGTAATAGAAGGGACATACATCAACATAATAAAGACCGTTAATGACAAAATGACACCAACATCATGCTCAATGGACAAAATCTAAAAGCAATCTCCTTAAGATCAGGAACAAAGCAGGGGGTACCCCCTTTCACCACTCTTATTCAACATAGTTCTGAAAGTCCTAGTCACAGCAATCAGACCAGGAGAGAAATTAAGAAAACAATCCCATTTTCTATTGCAACAACAACAAAAATAAAGTACCTAGGATTAAATTTAATCAAGGAGGTAAAAGACTTGTACTTAGAAAATTATAAGACATTGAAAAAAGAAATCGAGGAAGATACAAACAAGTGGAAGCATACACCGTATTCTCAGATAGGAAGAATTAACTTCATTAAAATGTCTGTACTACTCCTAAAGCAATCTACAGATTTAATGAAATTACTGGTAAAATACCAATGACATGCTTCATAGATCTAAAACAAATATTCCAAAAATTTATATAGGAAAATAAGAACCTAAAGAGCTTCAGCAATCTTGAAAATGAAGAACAGGCATCCATATCAATGGAACAGTACAGAGAACCCAGATATAAACCCACACCTTTTGGTCAATTGATATTTGACAAGGAGGTAAGAGCATACAATGGAGTAAATACAGTCTCTTTAATAAGTGGTTTTGGGAAAATTGGACAGGTACATGCAAAAAAAAAAAAAAAAAAGAAAGAAACTAGCCACCAACTTACACCATTCACAAAAAACAAACTCAAAATGCATAAAAGACTTAAATGTAAGTCCCAAACCATAAAAATCTTGGAAGAAAATATAGGCAGTAAACACTCCAATATCTCTTCTAGCAATATTTTTGCAGATTTATCTCCATGGGCAAGTGAAATAAAGGATAAAATAAACAAATGGGACTATATATATCAAATCAGAAAGTTTTGCACAGCATAAGACACCTTTAACAAAATAAAAAGAAAAGCTACTATAGGGGAAAACATATTTGCCGATGCATCTGTTAAGGGGTTAATAAGCAAAATTTATAAAGAACTTCTAAAACTCAAAACCAGAGGACCTGGCCTGTTGACTCAGCAGTAGAGCGTCCACTGGGCATGTGGATGTTCCACATTCAATTTCCGGTCAAGGCACACAGGAGAAGAGGCCATCTGCTTCTCCATCTGTCCCCCTCTCCTTCCTCTCCCTCTCTCTCTCTCTCTCTCTCTCTCTCTCTCTCTCTCTTACCCTCCAGCAGCCATGGCTCAATTGGTTTGAGTACACTGTTCCTGGGAACTGAGGATGGCTCCATGGAGCCTCTGCCTCAGGTGTTATAAATAGCTCGGTTGCAAGCATGGATCCAGATGGACAGAGCATTGGCCCTAGGTGAGGTTGCTGGGTGGATCCTGGTTGGGGCATATACGATAGTCTATCTCCCCTCCTCTTACTCAGAGAAAACAAAAACAAAGAAAACCCCTCAATACCAGGAATACAAACAATCCAATTTAAAAAATGGGCACAGGGTCTGAATAGACACTTCTCCAAAGAGGACATACAGATGGCCAATAGGCATATCTCAATGTCACTAACAATCAGAGAAATGCAAATTAAAACCACAGCGAGATACCACCTCACATCTGTCAGAATGGCACTCATTAACAAATCAACACGCAACAAGTGCTGGTGAGGATGTGGAGAATAGGGAATCCTCCTGCACTGCTGGTGGGAATGCAGACTGGTGCAGCCACTGTGAAAAACAGTACGGAGATTCCTCACAAAATTAAAAATGGAACTGCCTTTGACCCAGCCATCCCACTTCTAGAAATATATTCTAAGAATTCCAAAACATTAATTCAAAAGAATATATGCACCCCCATGTTCACTGCAACATTGTTTGCAATACCCAAGATCTGGAAACAGCCCAAGCGTCCATCAGTGGACAAGTGAATAAAAAGTTGATGGACAGAATATCGGCCTGGCATATGGATGTTCCAGGTTTGATTCCTGATCAGGACACACAAGACAAGTGGCCACCTGCTTCTCTTTTCCTCCCTCTCCCCGTTCTCTCCCTCTTCCCCTGCCACAGCCAGTGGCTCGGTTGGGTCGAGCATCACCCCGGCTGCTGAGGATAGCTCAGTTCACTCTAGCACTGGCTCCAGGCGGGGATTGCCAGGTGGATCCCAGTCAGGGCACATGCGGAAGTCTGTCTCACTATCTCCCCTCCTTTCACTTAAAAAAAAATATCATAAAGCTGTGGTATATTTACACAATGGAATAGTTCATGGCCATAAAAAATAAAGAAATCTTACCTTTTGTGATAACATGGATGGACCTGGAGATTATTATGCTAAGTGAAATAAAGCAGGCAGAGAAAGACAGATACCATATGATCTCACTTATATGTGGAATCTAATGAACACAATAAACTGAAGAACACAATAGAAACAGAGGCTGATTCACAGGGGGCAGATGGACAGTGGTCAGAGGGAAGTGGGAAGAGTGGGAGGGATCTAAGAAGGTGAAGGGATGAGCCAAAATCATATAAACATAACACATAGACAGACCACAGGGAGCAATTCCCAGAGGGAAAGGGGGGGAGTAGAGGGAGGAGAGGGGGCAAAGATTGGAATTGGGGGTGGAAAGAGACTTTGCATGGGCATGGGGGCACAATGCAGTATAGAGAGGGTGTTATATTGAGTGGCGCACTAGAAACCATGTCAAAACAATACATTAAAAAAATTTCTTTTAATGAATGCTTAGACAGAGAGCTGGAGTGAATGTGACACCCACAGCATTGTTTCATCTATTGTTCTGAGCCTGAAAACATTAGATTCATGTATATTATTCAGTCTTGTTAACAGTATGTTCCACGGTGCGGAAGCAGGTTTGCTGTGGCACACTTCCTGCCTTTCCAATTAGTGCTATTTACCTTTCTAAAATGTAGGAGAGACTTCAATTTAAATGTAGCAGTTTAAACACTTATCTCCTCCCCTAAAACGACAATGGGGATATAACTATGACGACACTGCAAATTTTGGAAACTGCAAAAGGATGAATGGTGAAACCAAATGAAAAAAGCAAAGCTGGTAGTGGAAACACTGTAGGAAGCACAAGAAAAAATATTTGAAACCTGTAATTAATATACTCAGAGACATCCTTGAAACAGACCAGGAAGTTCTAAAGCAGTGGTAGTCAATCTGGTCCCTACCGCCCACTAGTGGACGTTCCAGCTTTCATGGTGGGTGGTAGCAGAGCAACCAAAGTATAAATAAAAAGATAGATTTAAATATAGTCAGTTGTTTTATAAAGATTTATTCTGCCAAACTTAGCGAAAATTCAATATAAGTACTTGGTAAGTATTATGCTTTAACTTGCTGTAACTCTGCTTTATAAATTTTATAAAATAAAGTTACTTCTCTACTTTATAAATCACCATTACTGTGGAACTGGTGGGCAGTTAGAAAATTTTACTACTAACAGAGATACAAAAGTGGGCAGTAGCTATAAAAAGGTTGACTACCCCTGTTCTAAAGGAATGACCATTCAAAGAGCAAAAAAAGAGCTCTTGGAGGACTTAAGTAGGGGGATATTAAAAGGGCATATTCCAATGCCCTCCACAAACTGCTTTCAGGTTGATATGTGCACTATACCAAGGAGGTAGGAGTATTCCTGGTGTCTTCTTTTAATTTAGCCAAACTTACATCTAAAAGACACTTTTGCAGCTGGTAGTATGATGCCAAAGTTATCCCTGGTTTCAGTGTAGCTGAGGCACTCTGTGGTTTATGATGTGTATTTCATCATAAACCTATGATGTATAGGGGTTAAGAAAATAGGGTGTTTTGAAAGTGCACCTAAAGTACTGAGTTTCTTTGAAGTTGCACTAGTCCCATATTTTTATTTTGTCTCTCTGATTATATGTTAGATGATGTGGGAGTAATTTTACATGATTACACAATAGCATAGAATTAGTTTTTCATGATTTGGAAATATACCCATAGGCTGAGCACAGTTTTTCTTTCTGGAAGTGCCTGATAACACTACATAATGTTTCTAAATTATGTTTTTTTACAGAGACAGAGAGAGAGTCAGAGAGAGGAATAGATAGGGACAGACAGACAGGAACAGAGAGAGATGAGAAGCATCAATCATCAGTTTTTCTTTGCGACACTTTAGTTGTTCATTGATTGCTTTCTCATATGTGCCATGACCGTGGGCCTTCAGCAGACCGAGTAACCCCTTGCTCAAGCCAGCGACCTTGGGTCCAAGCTGGTGAGCTTTGCTCAAATCAGATGAGCCCGTGCTCAAGCTGGCAAGCTCAGGGTCTCAAACCTGGGTCTTCCGCATCCCAGTCTGATACTCTATCCACTGCGCCACTGCCTGGTCAGGCAAAATTATGTTTTTTTAATTAATCACAATAACCTTCCACAAACACTTGAAAAATAAAATATAGGTACATAAAAAAAAAGAAATGCTAATTATCAGGCCCACCCTAGACCTATTAACATACTCAGAGGATGCTTACCAAGCCCTCCAAGTGATTGTGACACCATTTGCTTTAAGGTTAAAAGAAAGTTAATTCATTTTAAGAATAAAAAACAGTAAAAGTGGTATAACTATACGTCCCAAATCAAGGAGTGAGTACATGAAAGATCACATTTTGGGAAATATACTGATTACTGACAGATGAATACACATGCAAACAAACATATCTATGAATGAAATGCAGAAACTTTCTCCTACAGTCTCTGACACTAACAAAAATGGTGCTGGTAATAAACGGCAAAGTTACAGACAAATTGTTTCACTATCTAAGAAAAACTTCCATTGAGCTTTCATTTAACAAGCTTATGAAAGAAAAGTGTGCAGAAGTTCCCTCATGAGGTGCAGTTTGCAGGAACTACGCTGTTCGGAACTGGTCAGCAAGAGCTGAGGAAGACTCAAAAGTCAGTGAAGCCAAGAGAAAAACGTTGGGTGCAGTCAAAGTTGACAACTGCCAATAGGGCCATCTCCTGTAATGCCAATACAACACCTTTTATTAGTGGGCCTTCAAAATCACACATGTTGGGAAAAGTATAATGAGAAATCCAACTCCATTTTTTGATGTTGGACTTTTGACAGCTTTAAAGCCTCACCTTCCCGCCTTCACCTGGGCCCCACATCTGGGCAGTCTGACGAGGACGCCTCTGACACTGGCAGACATTTGAACCACACAATCCACTGCTCACAAGTGGGAATCCTTAAGCCAACCCACTAAACACCATAAAACCTCAACTCAGTCTCCCACGCTCCTCTCACAGGGCATTTTCCTGCCTTGCACTCCCTAGAAGTCTCATTACGCCAGTAAAAAACCTTTTCGCACCGGTGTGTACATGTGCATGTGTGTGTATGTATGTCAATCAGTCCTGGTATCTGACAAATTTGGGGTTGAGGGGCCATCCTGCCTTTTCAAAAAGAATGAGGCCAGTTGGGAGTTAAATGAATAATCAATGGATCTACCTATTACATTGTTTTATGTACATATAGAAAGATCATTTGTTTCTGTATCAGAAAAATACAGATTTGACAATAGCTGGGAGAAATCCCATGAATTTGGAATTATAACTTTTTACTTTTCTTATTCAAGAACATTTAGGATTTTCTCAGGCCAAAATATAAAATTGTCACTATTAGAAGATGGGAGAAAATCCCAACTCCCCCAACTCACCAGTTCCTCACTATGCTTGACTGCTCTTTCATGCACGTGCTCAGTAGTATCTCCAAGCCAGGGGCTGAACTAAGAACTGGGTATAAGAAAACAAGCACCACTCATTTCCAGCCTTAAAAGCTTTCCCAGGTTGTACATCTTGGAAATGTCTAGAAGTTTTCAGCACTTAACTTTGGTAAGAACACATTAAGCCTCTGTTTTCTTAAAGAGTTCCTTTGATTTTAGTCAACTATTTTATATATAGGTGTGGAAGACTATTTGAAAAATATTTATCTACTCCAACCTTTACTTTCTGCTTGGGGTGTAGAATTTTTGCTATGGTGAGTGGAATGGACATGATGTGAGATGATTTAAATTTGCTTTCACACAGTTTCACGTGCCTCCTCCACTCCTGCTATTTCACAAAGAAGAATATATCCTCAGTAGCCAACAACTTACTAAACCCGAGTCTCAGGGAGTGGCACTTGGTGCAGACCTAACCCCTAGCTACAGCAGGCAGCCGACCCCAGTTTCTACACAGCTGCAAAGAACCCAGCCTAGCTCATTTGAACCATAGCTGACCTTTACACCTATGTAAATAAGTGCTTGTTTTTGAAAGCTCCCGGATTTTAGCATAGTTTGTTACACAGCATTATTGCAGCAGCAGCTGATGAATGCCTATGTAAATTTCTAGCCCAGCTTACTAGAAGATTATACCATTTTGGAGGCTTAAAATAACTAGAATGCAGTCTCACTAACCAGTATAGACAGAACAGGGCTCAGGGGAAGAGGACAAATGAAGCATGGAAAAGCAACATATTTTTATATCATTTGATACTCAAAAAATGATCTCAGAACAGTAATTGAGTCTTTATTTCCTAAGGCGATGGTGTAAAATACATACAAAGGTCAGCAAGTTCATGGCTATGTCTTGTTGACCCCCAGGTAAGTATTCTGGGCCAGGCACCACTTGATGGACACCTTACCATGGAGAAAACAGTCATTACACCAACTTCTAGCTGCCAACGCATGGATAACTTGTCTTTTCAATTTGCTTCTCAGCTTACATTTATTTTCTGTTCTGTTAAAATAGAAATGCTGGGGAGGTGGAGGAGGGTTTCGGGTGATAAATGGTGACAGACAGAGATTTGACTTAGGGATGTGAACACACAACATAATGTACAGAAGATGTGTAGTAGAAAAGTGCACTTGAAACCTGCATAACTTTGTTAACCAGTGTCACCCTAATAAATTTGATTTAACAAAATAGAGATGCTAAGGAGTTTAGAATTCTAGGAACACAAACTCCTTAAAACTTGTCTTCCCGGCCCTGGCCGGTTGGCTCAGTGGTGGAGCGTCGGCCTGGTGTGCGGAAGTCCTGGGTTCGATTCCCGGCCAGGGCACACAAGAGAAGCGCCCATTTGCTTCTCCACCCCTCCCCCTCTCCTTCCTCTCTGTCTCTCTCTTCCCCTCCTGCAGCGAGGCTCCATTGGAGCAAAGATGGCCTGGGCGCTGGGGATGGCTCCTTGGCCTCTGCCCCAGGCGCTAGAGTGGCTCTGGTTACCACGCAGCGACGCCCTGGAGGGGCAGAGCATCGCCCCCTGGTGGGCAGAGCATCGTCCCCTGGTGGGCGTGCCAGGTGGATCCCGGTCGGGCGCATGCGGGAGTCTGTCTGATTGTCTCTCCCCGTTTCCAGCTTCAGAAAAAACAAACAAACAAACAAAAAAAAATGTCTTCCTTTTTCTAGCTATATAGTTTTATCTGGGTAGTAAAGTATATGGTATGTCTAACTACCATGACACACATCTGAAATTAGTACAAAATAATACTGAATGTAAACTATAACTGAAGAAAATAAAAAAGATGTAAAACAAAAATAAAATAATAAAAGCCCAAAAATATCTACGGAAGCATAAAATTTATCAGAAAATAATTTAGTCTACCCCATGCCTGCCACTAGATGGCAGACACAATACTTCATATTTAAACTTAAAACTTGCTATGGCACAGTGACACCTGAAGGAGTTGGGTGCAGGCGGGGAGAGATGAGGGTGCATGAAAGTTATGAAATGAACATTTTTATTTGATATGAAGGATGAGCTAGTATGGATATGGTAGGTTATAAGAAAAATTAGAACAAGTAAGGTAGTTACAACCACATTTTCAAAGTGAAAAGTGACCCAATAGACTTCCAGTTGTTTTAGGTTCACATTCTCTAGTTCCTCCCTAAGAGTGCATAGCAATGAAATCTAAACTATAAAGCAAGAAAGTTTAAAGTCATAGATGAGTATCAAACAGAATAACATCGTAGACAAACAGAAAGGGAACAAAGCAGCAAAGGGGTGCTTTGGACCTGAAGCTCTGGACCTTCTGTGCCCCAGTTCCAGAGGCAGGCAGAATGCCAGGAGTTAGGTTACCGCGGAGTAACGGGCTGAAAGGGCCCCTGTGAGGCAGGACACCAGGGCTAGGCTAGCTGCTTAGGAAAAGGGACAGAGGTGGGGCTCGAGACGGCAAAGGGAAGGTAGACATTGCTGTCAACTACCACCTGGGGCTTAAACAGAAGAACACAGACAGGGATTAACACTGAACTCCAAACCCGGTCCATCCCTGTCCCCAGTGACCAGATCTAAAATATCCTTATCACCACCTTGGGCTGGAAACCCCACTATTGCAAGACCACCTTCCGGTCTGGAAGTCTTACAAGGACCAGGTGAGACCACTGCAAAACAGCAAGTCTAAAGAGAAAGAGAAGACTTACTTTTTTAAAGCATCCTACATATTATGAGCCTTCCCCAAACTCCCAATATATATGAAGAAACCCAGATGCCAAGACTGACAATTAAAACAACTGAAACATGAAATCACACAAAAAAAATTTTCAATATTAAACTAAAATATTTTAGTAATTTTAGAACCTGTACAAAAACACAAGAATAACAACCATTATAAATAATAATGATGAACAGTATACTGTGAAAAAACAATAGTGAGAGACTATAAGATTTAGCAATATTAGAAATATAAAATAGTCACTGAAGTGAAAAGCTCAAAAGCTGAATAAACTCACACAGTCAAGAAAAGGATTTGTGAATGAAAAAATGCTGAATAATAATTAACAATGTAGCATGAAACAAAAAAACAACAACAAAAGAATCAGTTAAAAAACTGGCATTGGTACAGGGATAACAAAGTAAACCACAAAAATAGAAAAGAAAGTCCATAATAGAGACATGCACATATAGAAATTGAGTGTGTGATCTGAGATTGCACTGAGCTTTGTGGAGAAAAAAATTGACTATTTTTTAAAATCCTAATTTAAAAAAATATTCATACTTCAAACTCTACACAAGACTCAATTTAGTGGATTAAAATCTAACTGTGAGCCTGACCAGGCGGTGACACAGTGGATAGAGTATTGGACTGGGATGCAGAGGACCCAGGTTCGAGATCCTGAGGTCGCCAGCTTGAGCACAGGCTCATTTGGTTTGAGCAAAGTTCACCAGCTTGGACCCAAGGTCGCTGGCTTGAGCAAGGGGTTACTCGGTCTGCTGAAGGCCCACGGTCATGGCACATATGAGAAAGCAATCAATGAATAACTAAGGTGTCGCAACAAAAAACTCTCTCCGTTCCTGTCTGCCCTTCCCTATCTACCCCTCTCTCTGACTCTCTCTCTGTCTCTGTAAAAAAAAAAAAAAAAAAATCTAACTATGAAAAGTGTAACAGAAAAACCTTGGAAGAACATTAGATTTCTTAAGTAAGATATTAAAAAAACAAAGAGGGACATTTTTTAAACCCAACTATATTAAAAGCAAAGTATATCACTAACAAAAGGTTAGCATCCAGAAAAAGTACTACAAAGATATATGTTGTTTTTATTTATTCACTTTAGAGAGGTGGGGGAAGGGAGAGAGAAAGAGAGAGAGAAGGGGGGAGGAGCAGGAAGCATCAACTCCCATATGTGCCTTGACCAGGCAAGTCCAGGGTTTTGAACCGGCAACCTTACATTCCAGGTCGACTCTTTATCCACTGTGCCACCACAAGTCAGGCTTAAAAAGATTTTTTTTTTAAAGCAGCCAATAGAAAAATGAGCAAAGGACAGTACATTCACAGAAGAGAATTATAAATGGCTAGTAAACATATAAAAAGACATGCAACCTCGCTAGTCCTCAGGATAACGCAAATTAAAACTGTAAAAGGGTACAATTTCATACCTGTTAAATTTGAAAATATTAAAAAGTCTGCTAATGCTATCTGCTGGGAAGAAAGAGTAACATTGAGAAGTGAACACACTGTTGATGGGAGTGTTATGATTACTTTAATCATTTTTAAGCAATTATCTATTAAGTTTAAAGGTACACATAAAACCAGGAATTTTCCTCTAATGCTTAACCCTAAGGAGGCATTTATTTATACATGAGAACAAAGGTTTAAAAGAACACTTATGGAAGCATGTTTTGAACCATGAAAAATAGGAATAAACTTAAATTTCCATCAACAGCAGAGCAGATAAGCAAATATTGAGAGATACTCAAAGTGATACTATGCATACATTAAAATGAATTAACTAGAGCTATACATACCAACACAGATAATATAGCAAATAATTTTGAAAAAAAGAAGTTGTTTAAAGACACATACAGCAGAGTGCCATTTAAAACACATAATCACAGCATATATTATTTGGGGATTTTACACGTAAGTATTAAGAAGTACATGGGATTAATAAACCAGTTTACCTAAAGTGAAGGTAGAGGGCACATAGGAAGCTTTAAATGTATTTCTAATGTTTTTTCTTAACTTAGTTGGTAGATATAATCATGAACTTATATGCACCTAACATCTTAGCCTTACAGTATATAAAGCAAAAACTGACAAAAAATATAGTAACAAAACTAACAAGTAAAATGATAGGAGATAAGTAAAACCGCTTTATTAGAAATTAATAGATCAAGCAAATGAGAAAACAATAATTAACATGATTAACAATCTTGATTATATATCTCAGAACGCAGCCAATTAACAACATGCATCCTTTTCAGGTACATATATTTGCAAAGCAAAACAAAAAAAGTGATAATTCACAGAGAAAAATTCCTCAAAAAATTTCAAAGTAATATTATACAGATGATGTGTTATTTTGATAATGCAATTAAAAAGCAATAAAAGGATAGGCTGAAAATAAAAGAAAAAAATACTATTAGCAAATCTAATTCAGCAATTTGTGAAAATAAACAAACCATGTAACTATGCAGAATTTATTCAAAGACTGCAAGAATTATATGTCCTCTGAAAATTTTATGGGTGACATCTACCATATTAATACAGTAAATGAAGAAAACCAGTGTATCTCAAAATGAAACAAAATAATAAAGAAAATATCATGATAAAGCTCAACACTCATCCTTGATTTTAAAAAAGAAAAGAAATAACTCTTAGCTAATTCAGAACAGAAGGAAATCAGATTCAAAATTATCTACCAAAAATTTTTAACAAACGTTAAATGTAATAGTGAAGCTTCGGGAAGCAAGATTGAGAATGCCCACTCTCACTCCTGTTTTCCCACATTCTGCTAAAAGTCTGGCACAATGCAGTAAGAAAAGAAATGAGATGTAAAAACTGGAAAGGAAGAGTCAAAACTGGTATTTACAATGATATGATTGTTAACATTTAAGTGGTGATATTGTTGTAGGGTTTAGAAAAGCTAGGCTATGAATTGTCTAGGGATACACAGGTTGATTAAGAATGGCGACTCCCAAAGTTCTGCACGGTGATGGCCCCCACACAAACCTTGGGAATGTGGCTATCTCTGGGGAGATAAAGCAGAGTAACTGGATTAATGGGGATTGTAAAAGGGAAGCTCTACCACTGGCTTTAAAAGTCTGAAGCTCTGACTGGGTAGCTCATTTGGTTGGAGCATTCATCCCGATATGCCAAGGTTGTGGGTTCGGTCTCCAGTCAGGGCACATACAAGAATCAACCAATGAATAATAAACAAGTAAAGCCCTGGCTGGTCGGCTCAGTGTACAGAGCATTGACCCGGCATATGGACATACCAGGTTCAATTCTCAGTCAGGGCACACAAGAGAAATGACCATCTGCTTCTCTCCCCCCTCCCTCTTCCCCTCCTACAGCCAGTGGCTGGATTGGTTTGGCCCTGGGCACTGAGGATAACTCTGCTGATATGAGCATCAGCCCCAGATGGGGGTTGCTGGGTGGATCCAGATCAGGGCGCATGCGGGGGAGCCTGTCTCCCTATCTCCCCTCCTCTCACTTAAAAAATAAATAAAGTAAACAAGTGGGACAACAAATTGGTGTCTCTCTTGCTCTCAAATCAAGAGAAAAAAAAGTTTTTAAAAAATGGCAAAATGTTTAAATATAGATGGTAAATATACAAGTGTAGTTTCACTTTATTTTTCTCTGTTTGAAATTATTCAGGTTCTCATCTATAAACAAAAAGATATATCCAAATTTCACATACAGAGTTTCTTTATACATAAGACTAGGTTTAGCTACACAGTCAGTGAGACAATTATCTACCTAGAACAGAATAAACATACAAATACTAATAAACACCCCACATTCTTCATGTGGCACATATAAGCATTTGTTGATTTGATTGAATAATTTGGGAGAAGTTCCCTGCTCTATCGATCGTACTTGACTCAACAACTGACAGAACCCTTTATTTAAGGCCAACAAAATGAACTTCAGGAGAGGTAGGTGAAGGTCAGTCTCTGGAGAGGCAGGTGAAAGCCAGCCAGCTTTAACTTGAATGAGAGTGGAATTTTCTAGTAAACCAGGCCAGACAAGTACCCAGGAGGCCAGGCCACCTGCCCAGATTTCTAAGGGAGACAGGACACTTGTGTCTCCCACACGGTGGAAAAGTACTCCAAATAAAACATATTGCACCTGCCACTGGGCTTAGTGCCTAGAAGTGTAAGACCTTCACTTGCATTATTTCTAGCATGCAGAATTTAAGAAGCGAATTTTGTGACTATTTTTAAGACTTTTCTTAAAATATATTAGACATAAAGGGGGAAAAAACAACAAAGTGAAAGTTTGGGATGGGAAGCTGTGTAAAAGCAAGGTCTTAACTCACACTGCTTATACCATTCAGAACTGAAGGATTGATTTGACTGTGTGTGTGTGTGTGTGTGTAGCTATTTTCAAGTCAACCATCTTTTGATCCTAATACCAAAGATGAGAAACCTATTAGACATATAGAAAAAAGCAGTGGAGTGAAATTTTGAAATGGAAAGTTTAATAGCTTCTCTGTAGGGATATGGTGAGAGGTCAGGTAACACCAAGGAGATCCAGCTCAGAAAAAAATGGACACTTCTCTGGCCCCCTAGTCTGGCCTCCATAGGGTTGACAGATTTAGAAAATAAAATTACAAGATGCTCAGATGTGAATTTCAGACAAACAACAGATAATTATTTTAGTATGACTGATGCAGCATTTGGGACATACTTATACTAAATAATTATTCATTGTTTATCTGAAGTTCACATTTAACTGGACATCCTGTATTTTATCTGGAACCCTATTTAAGATCTCTAAGCACTCTTAGTGGGAACTGTATACAATGGCCTGGAAATTTATAGAAATTGAAGACTGTGTTCACAATGACTCCAGGTAGAAACAGTCATTCCAAAATCTCCTAGATAGCCAGAAACGCTACTTCTAGACATTTCAGTTTAATGTGTCTTCTTTAAAATTTTCTAGATGTTCTTTTAGTTTTACTGTAGTAGTTTTAGCTTTGTGTCCCCCATTTAATCTGATTTTTTCAGATAATTTCTCATGGGAATGGTTATGAGGAAGTCAATTATCTAGTTTTCAAATGTACACATCTATTTCCCATTTTTGGTACAGAGTTAGGAACACCATTGATAACAGCATATGAAAAAAAGAGCATATGAAGAGACACGTACACCGACTCACAGGCAAAAGATAGTTGCTATTCAAAGTTTGTAAAAACACTGCTGAAAAATCAGTCATCAGCAGGTGACACCTCTGATCTTGCTACTGTGTTACTAAAGTCAAAATCAACACAGATAAACTGGAGATACAATCAGTTCACTTGTGAAAGCTAAAACTTCTCTGTTGGCCACCCAATTTAATCCTTCCCTAGAAAGGTTTTACACAGTGCTTTTCCACCTTGGCTACATATTAGAATCTCCTGGGGAGGTTTAAAAACTATGCAGGAACCCTAGCCCAGAGATAGATTTAATGGGTATGAAATGCACGCCAGGCAGTGGAACTTTTAACAGCTGTCCAGGTGACTCTGACATATAGCCAATCATCAGTGTTATCCCCAAACAAGGACATCTGTGAGTCTAGGAAGTGGTGATCCATCTATATTGTAAAGAGCGTCCTCCTCCATTCATTAACTCCAAGCTCTACTCTACCTACGCTGACAAGGTCACAAAAGCTAACTGCATTTGAGAGAGGAGTTCGTGCACAGGAATTGGGTTCTTCCTTGCCCCATTGCAGTTCCCCCTGAGATGATAGAATCCAGAAATAGTTTAAATGTTGGGAATATATAGGAGGGACTGCAGAAGGAAAAAAATAAAAATGGCAAGATCTTTGGGGCAATCCCATTTTACCAGTAAACCTCAACATAATTTGCCAGATTGTCATTTTAGAAATGGCACGGTTTGGGCAGCATGTGAAGCTTATTAGCTCATGTCACAGAAACGTTCAGTTTGGTCTGGCGGCAGAGCTCCGGCGACTGCTCTTCAGATTAGAACCCGGCCGGGAGTCACATCTTTCTTCCCCAGAAGCCCCAGTCTGAGGTTCAAGGCAAAGCTTGAGTGACTCTATTACAGAGACAAGACACTCATTCTCCTCTTTCCTATTGATAAAATGATGGGCCAAATCATAAGAAGTCATTTTTAGTAGTACAAAAATAATAAAATAGAAAAAAAACAATAAATTTGTAATATCAAAAGGTAACATGTCTTAGGTTTCTATAAGTGAAAATGTTCCTGTTTTACCTAAGAAATAACATTATCAGAACCAGTCTCTATCTGAAAATTAAAGTTAGTTTGAAAAAAACATACAAAAAAATCATAAAATAATAGAATCTTAAAGATAGACACTCAGAAGTCACTTAGGCCAGCAAAGAACACAGGAAGAGGCCCTGGCTGTGTGGCTCGTTGGATAATAATACATCGTCCTGCTGGAGCCCCAAGGTTGCGGGTTTGATGCCTGATCAGGCCATGTATGAGGAGCAATCAATGCATGCACAACTCAATGAAGTAACTAAGTAAAACAATGAGTTGATGCTTCTCTCTCTCTCTCTCTCTCTCTCACACACACACACACACACACACACACACACACACACACACACACACACACACACAATGGGAAAAAAAGAACACAGAAAGAACCTAATGCCCAAATAAAATGACTTACTGGTTACTGCTTTATAGCACAGAGAATCTCAGGTCAATACCCAGAGGCAAACTTATTTTATGACCACAAAAAGAGAAACAAAATCACATGACTATTCAGCAGAGTGTAGGTTTCCTGATCACTTCTAATACGTCTTCCACCAAACTTTGAAGATTCTTTATGGCTTTTAAATGAGACCAAACATCCAGAGTAAAGGGAGAAGTAAAGATCCAGAAGTTCTGAGGCAGCAAGAACATTATTTGAAAAAGCAGCTGCTGTGAGCTGATTAGCACAGAGAGGAACACATGTTAGGGCCAGTGGGCAGTGTGCAGATCCCACTTGATATTAGAGGCCACAAGTCACAGTGGCAGACCTGGGACAGTGTGTCATTTTCTCTGATAGCTTCTGCAGTCCACATAAAGATTGGAAAGACATGTTTGGATCTTCCCAGGCCTGAGGTTTTGTCAGAGGGCTGCTGCAGGTGATGGCATAAAGAAATGAAGAACATCACTGAGAATGTTTCTGAAGGGATAGCTGTACCGCAGAATCTCAATGGCACAAGAAGAGAGTGAAGACAGGAAAGGCTGGTCGACATGGAGAAAGATGTTTGGGGTCAAGCCCCTGAGGAAGAAAAGGGATCTGCGTCTTTGGAGAACTCAGGGAGAAAGCTGGAATGCTTGAAGGTGGTGGACAGAAACTGGATGTTACGATTTATCACTTCAAAATTAAAGCTCACTGGCATAAATACAAGGGCTAGGATGTAGACACAGAGTATGAGCTCCCTGAAATGGAAAAGAATACCACTGGGAGGGAGGAGAGGCAAGGATTTGAACAGGTTATCAATGCAGAGAGAAGAGCATGTGACCAGAATCTGGGAGGTCAGCAATCAGTTTAATAAGAAAAGGTGACTTTGAAAGTCACATAATATATCCATAAAGCCCCAAAGGACCAAAAGATCCTGTGAGTCTTTATGAATATATGTTCTGAATTGTGATTTGGAATTTTGTTTTGCTTTAAAGAACTCTCACAGTACTTTAAAGGATAAGGGACTTGCAATAAATGCGTTCTTTAAGGTTTAGTGGGGCCTGTTGGGTCTGGTTGTGACTATAAAACCAAGTAAACGATAACTAATTTATGGAGCATTTTCTATTAGTAAGTCATGTTTAATGCTTTCCTGATAACATAATTCCTCAAATACAGAATACCATTAATTCTAAGATGCATCAGTATTTATATGTATATTCTTTATTTATATAAGAAAAAAATTCTGCTAATTAAAATTATAAAATGTCATCGGTTGTAAAATATGCCACAATTTCAGATGTGGAAAATGTGCATCATATGTTAGATAAAAGAAAATATTAACTCATTTAATTCTTATGACAATTTTCATGTGGGAAGTTTTTTACTACAGCCTCCTCCCCCTGGAAATTAGAAATAAGAAAACAAGACACAGAGAAGTTAAGTCCTTGCCCAGCTTCACATAGATAATAAGGAATAAAGATGAGATTGGAACCCAGAAAGCCTGGCTATAGAATATATATTTAATATCTACACACCATACTCTCCCATTGAACAGGACAAAAAGCATCATGCTACACCAACCTAGGCTTTGCACCTTCACTGTCAGGAGCCAGCACTGTGGAGTGCCTGCTGCTGACGGAGCCCGAGGGCCGGGTCCTCCGAGAGGACTCGTGTCCCACAGGCCAGCTATGACTCAGGTCCCGTCCTCTCCAGAAGACCCCCCCCCCCCCCAGTTAGTGGCTTCCTGACATTCACTGCTCATGGCACCAACTCGTGGTCAGCACTAGCTCATCCCCAAATATCCACAGGTTTTTTCCACATGGCCATTACTATCTTCATTCATCTTTAGCAATATTTACTCTTTCCCTTTTCCTGCAGCTGTCAGCAAGTGCTTCACTTCATGAAGGCGACCCCTGGAGCCACACTCACAGCTGCCCGTAACTGAGAAGCCATAGCCGAGTGAGCACCCAAACACAGGCAGGCAGCCATCAGATCAGAGCCGCAGGCTGCTCCAATCTCACTGGCTCTCCTAACCCACAAGCTGGGACCGGGCTCATGAAAATCACACCTTCCCTTTACAGCTCACTGCCTTAGTTACTATGGTAACAGATATAGAAATACAAAGTCAGTGTCACTGTTTCCGTGTCCTATAAACATATGAACAAATGTCCAACCCTTCTAGTAATTAAAGAAATATTAATAAAGCATAAGATACCATTTTGTCCCTCTATTCGGAAAACATTTTTAAATCAAGAAATCCATTGTTGTCTAAAAAGCAGTAAATAGAATCATGAAGTGTTAACATCATCATTAACAACAAAAAAGTACTGCTGTTACAACTATTGTTACTATTAACATTTACTATCTTCCATGAACCAGGCATTGTGCTAAGCATTTTATCTTACTTTCTCTAATCCTCAGTGGTAGACACAAGAGAATTCCATCCTGTAGGACACTGAAGGTCAATGATTAGAAGAAATGGGAATGACCTTTTAGAAGGTCTGGCAATTGGTATCATCGTGACTGAGAGCACAGACTCTGGAACTATGAGACTTGGTTCAAATACTAGCCCTGCCACTTACACACAGTGGGACCTGTGCTATTTCACCTCCTGTGTCTCTGTTTTCTCATCAGTAAGTGGCGATAATGAGGATTCCTACCTAACAAGGTTGTTGTGAACATGAGAGTTAAGATTTGTACAGTGCTTAGAGCAGTGCCTGGCACATAGGTATATATTTTTTCAGCTGTTATTACTATAATTATTGTTTCATCTTCACTCTTAACTGATAACTTCGCTTCCTACCTCACTGGCAAAACTGAAGCAGCCAGAAGACTTGCACATCCTCCATCTCCCAGCACTGATACCCACATTATATGCCCTTGAATCTATTACTAAAGGTGACTTTTCCATGTTCCAATCAAAGTCAATCACTCTGCTAGTGGTATGCCACATTTCCATGTTACTCACATTTGTGTGTGTGTGTGAGAGAGAGAGAGACAGAGAGAGGGACAGACAGGAAGGCAGAGAGATGAAAAGGATCAAATTCTTCATTGTGGCACCTTAGTTGTCATTGATTGCTTTCTCATATGTGCCTTGACTGGGAGGCTACAGCAGAGTGAGTGACCTCTTACTCAAGCCAGCAACCTTGAGCTCAAGCCAGTGACCTTGGGCTTCAAGCCAGCAACCATGGGGTCATGTCTATGATCCCACGCTCAAGCCAGCGACCCCGCACTCAAGCTGGATGAGTCTGTGCTCAAGCTGGCGTCCTCTGCATCCCAGGTCTGACACTATCCACTGCACCACTGCCTGGTCAGGCACTACTCACATTCTTAAAGAGATCACTGCAGTAAGTTTTCCCTCTTCCTATATCAAATTTCCCCTTTCTACTAAAACTGTATCTCTGGCATAAAAAATAATATTACTTTTCCCATCTTAGTTAGAAGAAAACAAATCTTTCTTTTGATCCCACTTGCCCCCACCATCTACTACCCCAATTTTGTCCCTTTGCAATAAAACTCAAAAATGTCCATACTCTGTGTCCAATTGTCATTCTCTCAGTCACTCCAAATTAGACTTTCACCCCAACCTCTTCTACCAATATCATCCAATATACTCCCTGCTTCTAACTTCAGTGGTCAATTCTCAGTCCTTACTTTACCTGCTGTGCCACTTGACACAGTCCCTCCCGCTTTCCCGCTTGAGACCTTTTTTTTTTTTTTTACATAGAATCTAGAACTACACAATCTCTTGGTTTTCTCCTACCTCAATGGATGCTCTTTCTCAGTTTCCTTGCTGCTTCCTCCTGTCCACCTCAATCTCTTCCTGCTGGAGTTCCCAGGGTCAGTCCTGCTTCCTCCTCTCCATTTCTACTCAACAGTTCATTCAGATTCAGAGGTTTATATGTGCAAATGGCTCCCCAATGTCTGTCTGTAGCTCAGAAGCCCTCTTCCCCATCTCCACAGTGCCTACTAACACTTCCTTGTGCAAGTTAAATCGACACCTCAAGCTTCAAGATCAGAAACAAGGCCTGATCATCATCCTACACGCACGCTAACCCCACTCTCCTCCTCCTCCAGTCCGTGGCAATTCCACTGCTCAAGTAAAAAATCCTGACATCATCCCTGACTGCTTCCTCCCACATCCAATTTATCAGGAAATGCCCATGGTTCTCCTCCAAAGTAAATCCAGAACCTAATTTCTCTTCACTGCCTCCACTGTTACAACCAGAGTCCAAGCCACCATGTCTTGAGCATGTACAATCTCTTCCTGGATCACCATAATAATCTTTTAACAACCATGACCCTGGGTTCACCTGCCCCCAAACCTCTACTTAAACACAGCAGCCAAAGTGAGCTTTTTCCAAACACAAGAACAAACATGTTATGTCTCTGCTCAGAACTCCCTAAAAGCTTCCCATTTCACTATCAGCACAAAGGCCAATGTCAAACAATACCTGCACTGGCCTACAACGCTGCCCATCAGGGATTCCGTAACCTTTCTGTGCCATGGACCCATGTAGCAGTTGGCAATGCCTATAGACCCCTTCTCAAAACATTATTTTTTAAATATTGTATATATAAAGTAAAATACAGTAGATTATAGAAGAAACCAACTCAGTTGTCAAAACATTTTTACATGATATAACACATATACTCCTTTATTAATACATTAAATAACAAGATCTAGTGGCAAGTCTAATTACTAACATAACTTTAATGTGCTATGGTGACGAACATTATCACTATCAGCAACAACTATGATATGATAATGCCTGTGACTTCTGACAAAGTCATAGATTTTATTAAGTTACTGAGGTTTTTGGCTTACATTCATAACTGAAAAAAATGTCAACTTTCAGGTAGATGCGATTTTTACATTACTATTAAAGATAATAAATTACTCCTATCCAAATTAATAGACTCCTAAGTTCTATCCCTGAACCCCTAAGAGGTCCTCAGACCCCAGCTTAAGAATCTCTGGGTCTCCATTCCTCCTAGAACCTCGTGTTCAAGCTAACTGCTTAACTGGGTCAGTCACACAGACCACACCACACTCACACTGTGCTTAGAGCCTTTACACTGGCTGTTCTCTCTCCTGCATTCCCTCATCTCTTTCTCTTCAAATGTCACTTTCTCAGTGAGTCCTACCCTGACCACCCTATTGAAAACTTCAGGCCCTTGCTGGGTGGCCCAATGGATAGCATGTTGTCCCAGCACACTGAGGTCACGGGTTTGATCCCCAGTCAGGGCTCGAAAGAGATGCAGACAATGAGTGTGCACAACTTGTTAACTGGAACATGTTGATGCTTCTCTCTCTTCCTTCCAGTTTCTCTCCTTTTCTCCCTCCCTCCTTCTCCTTTTCCCTCTCCCTCTTCTTTTCCCTCTCTCAAAAACCTACAACCAACCCTTCCACCACAATCCCAGGTTCTCTTACCAGCCTTTTTTTTTTATAGCATTTATCACCATCTAATAAAAACACCATACAACTAATTTACTATTTTTCTCTACCACTTGTATTTACCCCTATCACCCTTCCACCCCCATTCCACCCCTACTGCTCCCCCACTCCTAACCCCCACCCCCATCCCCAAAAAGCTCCTGAAGGGCGGGGATTTTTTTTTTTTTTTTTGGTCTTGATTCACTGATGTAATTTAAATGACTAGAACATAGCTTGGCATGTAGAAGGTGCTCAGGCAACACTACTTAAATAAATGTATGCATTTCAATGAAATTATTGTTCAGTCCCTATTATGTGAAATACTACCTCCACACACAATTCCATGCAAGAACACACTGTAAGATTTTACCCATTTATTGTTACTATATATTCAATATTTATTTATTTCCATTCACTCCAAAGTGAAATCCCATTTTAGTTCTCAGAAATGCCCCTATCTTTATTGTGAAAGGACACAGAACGGTGTGAGCAGGTGTGAGATGACATAAGTGTAATGGTACAAAACAGTGATTCTGGACAAACTACCAAGGTTCAAATATCGGCTTCTTTCATTACCAGCTTTGTAAAGTGCAAAAAAAGTCGAAAGTCTTCTAAGTTGCGGTACCCTCTCCAGTAAAATACGAATAATTATTTACCTCATGGCATTATAATAAGGATAACTGCATTATTGAATTAATTAATGTATAGCATTTAGTTCATTTCCATAAGGCTTGGCAGATATAAAGCACGGTACTCATTGTGGTTATTATCAGTGAGATATGGAAATACCTTCTTATATATAGTATAAGGGGCAGAGTAGCCATGTGTACTGTTTGAGTACGTACTATACTCAGAAAGTATAATTAACTTAGAAAAGATTTCTAACCTGTAAAAGCAATACAAGCTTCTATTTAGAAATTATAATTTTTTTTAGGCATTTAATTTTTTTTATTTATTCATTTTAGAGAGGGGAGAGAGAGAGAGAGAGAGAGAGAGAGAGAGAGAGAGAGAGAGAGAGAAGGGGGGAGGAGCAGGAAGCATCAACTCCCATATGTGCCTTGACCAGGCAAGTGGAGGGTTTCAAACCGGCGACCTCAGCCTCAGCGTTCCAGGTCGACGCTTTATCCACTGCGCCACCACAGGTCAGGCTAGAAATTATAATTTAAGAAACAAAGAAAACCCACTTTTATAAGATGACTCCTATTAGTATTCTGCTGTATTCCCTCCTGTCCTATACCTCTTACTGGGGTTGTAACCATTCATACCTATTTTTTTTTAATGACTTTGAACGCTTCTGCAAAAGACTTATGTCTGATTCTTAATAAAATTAAGAAACAAAGTAAGACAGAAACCACACTCCGGTCTTGCTGACACAGAGACCAGTCACATTGTTCTGGAAGATCATCCCATACCCTAGACACGGGAGCCGGTGGGTTCCCCAGCTACAGCCCAGAGTCTCTGTACCTGGTGGAGACGTGGACTTGCAGACACACTCCTGCAAACACCCCACAGCTGATCTGTGTTTGACTGCGGAGGGAAAATGGGGTGCGAAGGATCGAGGAGAGAGTACAGAAGCACCTGCTCTAAGACCCTAAAGACAGGCTGACACCTCAGGTTCAGGGGAAGGGAGGAAGCAAGGGCTCTGAGCAGGTTTGTGTTGAGGGAACTGGCTGTGTCTTCTGTAACCTTAGGCTCCAGTTATACAGCAGGCAGCAAGCCACAGAGCCAGGAGTTTTGCATGCCCTTGGGAAAAACACACAGTATTGACGGTTTGGTGGAAATAAACCTGGCACTTTCACTTGCTCCTGCACACAGAGTTAAATAAATGTCAGCTGTTATCATGCATATTATCAGTCCTGGTGAGAGACAGTAATTTGCATTTCTTTATCTTAAGTGAGAAGTGGGGAGGCACAGTGACAGACTCCCGCCTGCACCTGGGGAAGCCCCCTATTGGGCAGTGCTCTATCTGGGGCCATTGCTCTGTGATTCAGCAACTGTATGGCCAGTAGCTGTGACAGTCGCAGCCGCCAGGCACATGCAGGTACACATTAGATTCGGATAGATGGTAATGAAACAGTGGAGCCAAACACTGGTGAACCATCTTTTATTCTAGGCATGCCCGGGCAGGTGAATAAATACAGTGGGAAAACACTTTCCATTCAGGGTTCCCAAAGCCACTGACTTTCTCCCGGTTTTTCTAGAATCAAAGGCCCCACCAGCCTTATTCCCCTCTGCTCCTCATCTCCTTCTCTCTGCACAAACTGGCTTTTCCTTCAGCACCCCACCTCCTTGGCTGCCTCTTCTCTGCAACAACGTGGTCTCTGCAAAAATGGCCTCCTAGCTCCTTCTTTTAAAACTTTTCGGCACAACAATCCCTCCTCCAACACACATTAGCATAATCAAGCTCCTTCCCAAGCAAGAAGGTAATTAGCTGTATAACCTGAGCAACGCAATCACATGGTCAGTGGCCATTTTTAACAATAAAAGTGAGCAAAACCAAATAATACAAATTTTACAAACTTATTTGCCCAACAGCAACCAAGCTATTTTAGTACCCAAGGTGAGGCCATGGAGCCATCCTCAGCACCCGGGGCCAACTTGCTCTAACTGATCCATGGCTGCAGGACAGGGAGAGAGAGAAAGACAGAGAGAAGGGAGAGGTGAGGGGTGGAGAAGCAGATGGTCGCTTTTCCTGTGTGCCCTGACCGGGAATCAAACCTGGGATGTCCATATGCTGGACAGACACTCTACCACTGAGCCAACTGGCCAGGGCCGTAATTTGCATTTTTAACACAATCACAGGTAACTGTGCAGTATATTCAGAGACTGAACTAGAATAGTGTTCTTTAAACTCTTTTGTTCATGCACCCACTAAATTTTTTCTAAAAAATAATATACTCTTCACACATATTTAAAAAATAATAAACTCCTCACACATTTTTACATTGACAGTAAAATGTTTCATTACAAGTTTAAGTAGTTGCAAAATACAAAATCTGGGGAATTTATTAATACTGATGCCTTAAAAAAACTATTACACTCAATTTTTTGTGTATTTTTTTCACTTTTCACCTTAAATTTAAATTTAACTTATTTTAAAAAAATAATAGCCCAGTGATTCAAAATTCAAAAGCTGAGGAAGGGTCAACATTAGAAATGTCCCTCTCAGCTCCCTGTTGCCACCACCCAGCTCTTCTCCACCAGCGGCAATGTAACCAGTTTCTTGTCTATTATTCCAGAGAGTTTTAAATATATATATGTATTCACACACACATAATGTTCTTGTCGATATTTTGATATCACTATATAAAACATTATTTTTTAGCTTAGATCCAAAAAGTATTTTATTGCATGAATGTCATAATTATTTGGTCAGCACCCTTCTGTGGATATTTAGTGATTTTCTCTCCATTTTTCCTTGATATGACAAATAATGGCTCAAAGCTTATACATATTTCTTCTTCCTTCCTCCCTTTTCTCTTTTCTTCCACCAAGTGTTAGATTACTATGACATTCTTTTAAATGTAACTAATGGAATGTAATAACAGCATGATTTGCCACTCAACATTATCTATTTAAAAGGGTTATGAACTAACTCTGCTTTAACATTTGAAAATTGTATTCACTTCCTTTTCATCTTTTAAAACATTTGTTTCATTTTTCACAGAATGTATCCAAAAGTAGCCCAATTTTTTTTGTGTGTGTGTATTTTTCCGAAGTTTGAAGAGGGGAGGCAGTCAGACAGACTCCCACATGCGCCCAGCCCGCTCTGTCTCCACAGGAGCCATTCTAGTTCCTGAGGTGGAGGCCATGGAGCCGTCCTCAGTACCCGGGCCAATGAAGCTCTGGCTGCGGGAGGGAAGAGAGATGAGAGAGAAAGGAGAGGGGGAAGGGTGGAGAAGCAGATGGGCGCTTCTCCTGTGTACCCTGACCGGGAATCGAACCCAGGACTTCCACACACCGGGCTGACACTCTACCTCTGAGTCAACCGGCCAGGGCCTGAAAGTAACTCACTTTTATGTTAAGATGCCTGTTATTTACCTTCCCAGAATTTCCATGGAATACAAACATAAAAATAATTTGATTTTTAAAAATTTCCTGTGATCATAAGAATTCTAGTTTTAGGTTCACTTTTAGACTGAGTTTTCATTATTGTTATTAGTACCTAAACTGTGAAAACCATACATTAAATTGTGATAGTTATTAAGCTTTCAAATTTCATTGGAAACGTTTCTTTCATTGGAATAGATGGGACAGATTTTTTGATGCTCTGATAAATAAGGCTTCCCAGATATCATTATTTAGAATTATCTTTTCTTTGACACCCTCAATGTTTTTATACCTGAGAAAAATATAGAAAATTTTGAAATACTTGAGACTTATGCTTTTCCTTTATAAATTAGATGAAAGTCCATTAAATTTAAGAGTTGTAATATATAATGAGGGTCTGAAAAGTAATCTGCTCAAAATTATTCTTGCCTCCAGACCCGTTGGAGGGTTCGGTCCTTCAGTCCCAGTTTGAAAACTGCTGATTTAACACTGTATCCAAAATGCTTATGATTCCTGTGAAAAAGGCATATTCCTGGACCCCACTCGAGATATCTAAATTACAACAGACTCTCAAGATTACCCCCCCCACTGAAGACTGAGAAAGACTGTTTGACCTGCGGTGGTGCGGCGGATAAAGCATCAACCTGGCCTGACCAGGTGGTGGTGCAGTGAATAGAGCGTCGGACTGGGAAACAGAGGATCCATGTTCAAAACCCCAAGGTCGCTGGCTTGAGCATGGACTCACCAGCTTGAGTGTGGGCTCACCAGCTTGAGCATGGGGTTGCAGGCTTGAGAGTGGCATAATAGTCATGACCCCAATGGTCACTAGAGGTCACTGGCTTGAAACTCAAGGTCGCTAGCTTGAAGCCCAAGATTGCTGGCTTGAGCAAGGGTCACTTACTCTGTTGTAGTCCCCCAGTCAAGGCACATATGAGAAAGAAATCAATGAACAACTAAGGTGCTGCAATGAAGAACTGACATTTCTCATCTCTCTCCCTTCCTGTCTGCCTGTCCCTATCTGTCCCTCTCGCTGACTCTCTGTCTCTGTCACACACACAAAAAAAAGCATTGACCTGGAATGCTGAGGTCACTGGTTCGAAACCCTGGGCTTTCCCAGTCAAGGTACATATGGGTGTTGATGCTTACTGCTGCTTCCCTCTTCTCTTTCTCTCTCTCTCCTCTCTCTAAAATAAATAAAATCTCTAAAAAAAAGTGGCATCCTTTAAAAAAAAAGACTGAGAAAGACTATGTTTGGGTAATTAAAACAAACTAATAAGATGTTAAACAATATACTTTATTTATTTATTTTAAAGATAATATTTATTGATTTTAAAGAGAGGAGAGGGACATAAATTGAGGGGGACAGGAAGCATCAACTCGTAGTAGTTGCCTCTCGTATGTGCCTTGACCAGACAAGACCAGGGTTTCAACCCGGCAACCTCAGTGTTCCATGTTGACGCTTTATCCACTGTGCCACCACAGGTCAGGCAAAAATATTTTAAATAAAAATTCAACAATAAAAGACCTATTACAGCAGTATCTGGTGGCCAAGAAATTCAGAAGAGCTCATGAGAGGATGAGACAGTCAATGGCTTTATAAAAGAAGCAACAGTAGAACTGGGGGGAGGGTGGGTAGAGTTGAAAGATAATGAAGCAGAGGTAATAAGTTTACCAAGTTTGAAAATGATGATGTTTTTGTTGTCTAGGAAGGAGCAGTTTATAATCTTAGGAAGTATGTGGCTCATCAGAGAGAGACTCTGGTAGAATGGCAGTGGGTCATTCTGTTTGACTGTTACACACGACAATTATATATTATTAAAAATATAAATATGTGCCCTTGTTGATCAAGCTACCCCCAAAAAAATTATTTGGAGCAACCATGACAGATCGAGGAATTCAGTCTCATACTATTCATCACCAGAACGCTGCAGCCCTGTGTAAACAGTTTTCAACTTTCTCGGGAAGCAGCACGGCAGATTGGGAAATCCTGTCCAAGGGGTCCTATCCTACAATCTGTCCCTTCATTTGGAGTTAACCCTCAAGGACCCCTACCAGGAAATTTTGGCAAATAGATGTTACTCATATACCTTCATTTGGCAAACAGTCCTATGTCCACGTTACAGTGAATACATATTCTGGATTTATAGTAACCTCTGTCAGAACAGGAGAGGCTGCTAAGCATGTTATAGCTCATTGTCTGTATGCATTGTTCTATTATTGGATTTCCTAAACTGGTTAAACTGACAATGCTCCTGCATATGGAGCAAAAGCATTTACTGTATTTTGTCAAATCTTTCAAATTATGTGTATTTCTTACAATCTTTAAAGTCAAGGTATTATTAAAGTGTACCCAGCAAATATTTTAAGGTCAATTTAAAAAAATTTAAAAGGGGGGAGTCATATCCTGGAACTCCTACGGGTCTACCATACCATGCTTTTTACTTAAAAAAATTTTTTAATTTCTTTTGAATGCTGATGAACAGGAGATGCCAAATCTTTTTATCCTGCAAACTACTACCTTCTTTATTTGATCCAGTTAATAACACTGTTTTGTCTTTTTCAAAATAGCCCCAGATATATGGAAAAGATTTATATAGGTGGATGGGGATCCTCAAACCCCTCAGTGAGATCTTCTGAGCATGGCTTTTAAACCAAGAGGCAGAAAAAGCCCAGTAGACATCAGGGGAACTACCAGCTTTTAGGATACGCCCTTAAAGGCTCCAACACCCCAAACGGGTCTCATAGGATGCCATCTGGGTCCTGCTTCAATAGTGGAAAGGAAGGTCATTGAGCTAAAGCCTGCCAGACTTACATGCCTCTGCTGTGAGGAAACAGGGACACTGGAAGGTAGGCTTCCCCCTCGCTCCTCTAAGGGAGGGTTCAGTCTCTTCCAGCCCTGCTCCAGCCACCTATGACCTAACCTTGCCCAGAATGCTGGGGTTTGCCACTGAAGGCTGAAGGTGCCCAGGGCCGTCGGCCCCATCTACGACACTGTGGATGAGCCTAGAGTATTTCTTCCTAGAAGCAGGTAAACTGATCTCATTTGCACAAGGACCACTTAACTATGTCTTGCCTGAATAGTCAGGTTTTTTATTCTTCCCTCGAAGATCTCTGTTGTGGGTGTTGATAGTCCCATTTTCTGCTGCTTTAATATATAGTGTTTCCTTTATTTCTCCTACCTCAATGCCCCACTCATATTTCAGGCTGGGACCTACTCCTAATTTAGAGCTCTCTTTCCCCCTTTTGCCAACTTCTATTATGAATCTACCTTTGCCACCCAGCTTAGTGTATCCCAAGGTTCTCTTTACCAAGCCACAGTCGCAGAGCTCCAGGGAAAAGCAACCTGGTCTCATCTCTCCAGGCGGAGGAGAACAGAAGCTCCATCTCCACACATGCTGCAGATGGCTTTTCCAGTCTACCTGAATCATTACCAGCTAGAAGCAGCGGTCATTGGGACTTGGACATGAGCTGCAAAGTATAGAATTGTGACAACAATTCCAGTGCCATGCAGACTTTTCCTGGATGTGGACTTTTCCTGGACTCCTGCTCGTTGAAACAGCTCCTAACAGACTGAGCTGGGGTTGGGTTGCATTTATCAGAGACTTGTCATGGTGTTGGGGCCAACTTGGACTTGGTGAACTTGTTAAGGACACTACTCTTTTATGGATTCTTGCTGTACTGGCCAAGAATTTGCTTAAAGGTTTTAATCACTGTAAAAAAAAAATAGAAGACTGGATAAAGAAGATGTGGCACATATACACCATGGTATACTATTCAGCCATAAGAAATGATGACATCTGATCACTTACAATAAAATGGTGGGATCTTGATAACATTATACGGAGTGAAATGAGTAAATCAGAAAAAAAACAAGAACTGCAGGATTCCACACAATGGTGGGACATAAAAACGAGACTAAGAGACATGGACAAGAGTGTGGTGGTTACGGGGGGCAGGGGGAGGGAAGGAGGGAGAGGGGGAGGGGCACAAAGAAAACTAGATAGAAGGTGACAGAGGACAACCTGACTTTGGGTGATGGGTATGCAACATAATTGAATGACAAGATAACCTGGACAAGTTTTCTTTGAATATATGTACCCTGATTTATTGATGTCACCCCATTAAATTTAATAAAAATTTATTTATTAAAAAATATATATAAATATGTGTGGGTAATATTAATTTAGGTAAATGGCTGTTAGCTGATTTTATGTGAGTTCATTTCAGGAAAACTAAGCTAGAGCTGAACATACCTTTTATCCACAAACTGGGTATAATGAATTAACATAATGAAGACTAATATATATCACTATTAAGTCCCACATTTATTCCAGGTTGGGCAAAGAAATAAGTTTAAATTTGAATTATTTTATCCTTTTAATAGCCCTTGCCATAGGTTTAGGTAATGGTATAAGCCATTACCTAAAATGAAAACCAAGCATGTACTACTGATATTTTTTTAACTCTGATTTCAGAGTCATGAATAAAGATCTTTTTAACACTTTGAGTAGTACGAATGTTCACATATGTCCTCGTGCCTCCTGACCATCCAGACCATTTTTTCATTTTTCGAAAAAAAAAAAAAAAAACTCACTCCTGGCAGTCAGTGAGCAAGAAAAAAACCTCACCACTCAAAAGGTTTTTTTGTTTGTTTGTTTGTTTTTGTGACAGAGACAGAGAGAGGGACATACAGGGACAGACAAACAGGAAGGGAGAGAGATAAAAAGCATCAATTCTTCGTTGTGGCACCTCAGTTGTTCATTGATTGCTTTCTCATATGTGCCTTGACCAGGGGGCTACAGCAGACCAAGTGACCCCTTGCTCGAGCCAGCGACCTTGGGCTCAAGCTGGTGAGCCTTGCTCAAACCAGCAATCTCGGGGTTTCGAACCTGGGTCCTTCGCGTCTCAAGTCTGATGCTCTATCCACTGCACACTGCCTGGTCAGGCTCAAAGGGTTTTGATATACCTGTTCATAAGAAAACAGGAATCACTGCTGTCTCTATATCTACCATCTAGCCCACTATACGGGACTCCAACTGGTCTTCCCTACTTCTCTGCAGCAGCCACTTATCTCCCTCCTAGAACCATAGACATCTTCAGTACTTCTTGAGCAATCTTGCAAAATCCATATTTGGTCCTGTTATTCCCCTGCCCAAAACCTTTCAATGGCTCCCCTGCACTGTCTATATACCCCAAGAGACTCAGCATGGCATGCCATATAATCTCTCTCCCCCAAAGACCTGTCCTTCTCCAAGTCAACGGCCATTAACAACCCTTGCACACCATTTCCCTTTTCTTTTATCAATCATAATAAACTTCTTGCAATTCTTCACACAAGCCCTACTCCAATTTTCCTCTGCATGTCTGGTCTATCTTGCCTCTGCCTGAATTACCCAGCCTCCTCTTTTCCAAGTCTGCTCAGAAGGCCTGTCCTAACTACTCTAGGTACGATTAACCAGAGACTCTCCTTTGTGTTCTACGCTAAGGTATACTTCCTTCAATAAGAGCATCAGAATGTTTTATTGCACTCACTAGTGCACGTTTTACCTCTCCTCCACCCTACTTTCTACCACCTATCTACAACCTAACACACCACCACCATCACCAAAACAACAACAATAAAAACCCCAAAGCAGAACCATGAGCTACTTAAGTGCAAGGATCTTGTCTTATTTACCTTTGTATTCTAAGCACCTACCACACATAGTAGATGCTCAGAAAATATTTTAAATGAATAGATATATTATCATTTGTAATGGTGGAATTAATAATATCAATAAATTAGGCACTAATAATGCTAGATGTTACTAAATAAGAGTAAGATATAATCTCAAGCATCAGTAACTCTGATGTCACAGCCATTTACCTGCAACTTCTAAGATTACAGAACAAGATAGGAGACCATCCTATCCCTGCCCTGCAGCTCAACACACAATAGCTGCTTTTTTTTTTTCAAAGTTCACTTCTACTTATCTCAGTTGGTTGGTGGTATTCTGAAGGAATCTTAACATTAAGGGGAAAAAATCAGAATAACACAGGGAAGGTCTGAAAATCATTTGGTTGTTGTTTCTGTTGTAACAAATCTAGTGCTCTGCTGCAGTCACTGCCTATTTTGCTGCTTAAAATATAGAAAATGTCTTCATAATTTCCTTTTGTTTCTCTTATTTTGAATTCACAAAATTCATTATTTTTGGCTAAGACTTTTCCTTACTTAAAATGACCAGAAATTCAGTAAAACAAATTCAGCATTTTATCATGACAAAATAGGACTATCCCCCAAATAAATCTATGCTAATAAATCTAAAATGTAATCAATAATCAGATTAAAGAAAATCACATGAATCACAGTCATTTCAATAAATATACCCCTGATACATTACATTCAAACTACTTCTTGTGATGCTAAAAATCAGAAGCCCATTTGTATAAAGAATATTTCTTAACTTGATAAAGGTTATTGATCAAAATTCTCTGACCAATGTGCTTAACTGGAAAACATTACAAGGAAGCCTCTGAAATCAAGAATAATTCAACGATGTCTACAATTCACTTTTTCCAGCTTTGTTTTGGAGGTCCTAGGCAGTAGACAAGGATTAGTAAAAAGGATAGGTAACAATTTGTGTTTTACTTTCTAATGTTCAAACCCTGATCAAAAATGGGGAAAGGATTAGAATACACATTTCTCCTAAGAAGATACACAAGTGGCCAATAAGCACATGACAAAACGCTCAACATCACTCATTAGGGAAATGAAAATCAAAGCCAAAGTGAGATACCACTTCATACTGCTAGGGGCGTTCTACTATTAAACAAACAAGAAAAAAAGGAAAAACATCAAGAAAAGAACAAGTGGTGGTGAGGGTATGGAAAAATTGGAATTGCTGTGCACTGCTGGTAAGAATGTCAACTAGTGCAGCCATTGTGGGAAACAGCATGGAGGTTCCTCAAAAGAATAAAGAAGACATCATATGATTTAGCCATCCCACTTCTGGGTATACCTCCAAAAGAACTGAAGGCAGGGTCTCATGGTGGACATAAACCCACGTTCATAGCAGCATTACTCACAATAGCCAAAAGTAAAAGCAACCAAAGTGTCCATTGACATTTGAACAGATAAACAATTATACATACAATAGAATCTTATTCAGCCTTTTAAAGGAGACTCTGACACGTTACAACATGAATGAACCTTAAGGATACTATGCTAAGTGAAATAAGCCAGTCACAAAAAGACAAATACTGTATGATTTCACTTATAGTGGTCGCCCCTTACCCACGGTTTTGCTTTCCACAGTTTCAGTTCCTCATGGCCAACCAAAGTGAGCATATATAAATGAAAATTTCCACAAATGAACAATTCATAAGTTTTAAACTGCATGTCATTCTGGGTAATGTGATGAAATCTCGTGCCGTCCGGTTCCACTCCCCCCCCCCCCAGAGTGGATCATTCCTTCATCCAGGATATTCACCTGTTACAGTACTGCAGTGCTTCTGTTCAAGTAACCTGTATTTTACTTAATAATAGGCCCAAAGCTACTCACAAAACTTTTATGAGAACATATTGTTATCATTGTTCTACTTTATTATTAGTTATTGTTAATCTTTTACTGTGCCGTATTTATAAATTAAACTGTATCACAGACATGTAAGTATAAGAAAAAAATATAGTATATATAAGGTTCAGTACTATCCGCAGTTTTAAGTGTCCACCAAGGGTCTTGAAAAGTATCTCCTGTGGGGAAGGGGTTACCTAAAGTCTATGAAGTGTCTAAAGTAGTCAAATGCACAGAAACAGAAAGTAGAATGGTGGTTGCCAGGGGTTGGGGGAAGGAAAGAAATGGGGAGTTGTTTAATGAGTACTGTTTGTAAAACCTCCCAGGCTGAGAGAGCAAGAAAGAGGCTGACCACTCCATCATTATATCAAGAATTTATCCAGGGAACTCAACCTATGAGAGGTACTTCTCCAGTGACAAAGATTGACAAGACTACGGGATCGATATCTTTCATGCCCGGGGCATGGCAGATGCTAAACAGTTGTATAGAACTGGAAAGAATGGATAGGGGGAAAACACCTTACATGCTTGCCCCTGGAAGACCAGGGCCTGTTCCAGAAGCCAGCTTGCCTGTGGCATAGGCAGGTGTCTCAGTCTCTGAGGGGACTGACAGGAAGTGATCTCTGTTCTGGCCTGGATCTAACTGGTGGGTCCTGCAGAAGTCACCTCATGGAACAGTCTCTTCTCCAGAGGTATAGCTTGTTTTACCAGAGCAAAAAGTTCTGCAGGTCTGTTGCACAACATGAATATACTTAACACTACTGAACTGTACTTAAAAATGGCTAATACCTATTCATCTATTATGTGCTTTGTAGGGAAAGTGTGAATAAATACTTATGAATAAAGTGATTAAAAACTTTAACGGTTAAGATGGCAAATATTATGTAAATTTTACTACAATTTAAAAAATAAAATATAAATCATTGTGATTTGTCTATGTCCCCCCAAAACTCCAAGGCTCTCAATTAAAAAACTAGTAGAACTCATATAAGAATATAAAGTCTGAGTTAGAAACATGAAAACCAGTTGCTTTATTATACCAACAAAACTAAAAACTATTAAACCATATAAAATGGGAAATGAATCCTATTTATAATCAAATATGCAGAAATTAATTTAAGTGTGTACAAGCTATAAGAAGAAAACTACACAACTTTATAGAAGAACATAGTATCCTGAATACTTAGATAAATGATGTTGCTGGACGGGAAGACTCCATATCGACAGGCCCCTTCACTTGATCTACAATTTAATAGAATTCCAATGGAATAAGATCTTGAGAAACTAACTTTCAAGTTCATATATAAGAGTTTATGTGCACAACTACCAAAACAACATATTGGGGGTGGAATAATTGAAGTGGTTTGAATTACCAGATATTTAAATAACTTTAAAACTATATTAATTGCAAAGATAGGCAATCACCACTAGATCTAGCTAAACATCTCAACAAAAAATATTAAAGGATCGTGAAACAGGTCAGCATACAGAAAGGAATTATATATGTGAGAGTTGCATCCATATCTGCAGAGCTAGAACGATCTGCTTATTAGTGTTGGGGCGAGTAGTTACCTGGGAAAAACAAACTAACAGCAATATGCTTTTACAATGTTCCAGGCACTGTACTAAGGTCTTCAAATGCATAATTTTATTGACTACCTAAACAATGTTTTTAAAACAATAAGGAACCCAAGGCATGGATAGGTTTACTGGCAACTTGTCCAATAACGGTGTGACTTGCTACAGTAACTGCTGAAGCCTAAAATTTGATTCCCTCACATTGGATCCATAGCCAAGCTCCCTAATCATTATACTACCACCCTTAATACATTTTTTTTTAGGTAAGAGTAGGGGAGACAGACTCCCGCATGAACCCTAATCGAGATCCACTGGGCAAACCCCATCTAAGGTGGATGCTCCAATCAACCAAGCCAGTGGCTGTGGGAGGGGAAGAGAGACAGACAGGGGAAAGAGAAGCAGATGATCCCTTCTCATGTGTGCCTTGACCAGGGATCAAACCTGGGACTTCCGCATGCCAGGCCGAGGCTCTATCCACTGAGCCAACCGACCAGGGCACACATTTTTTTTTCTTTAAGTGGGAGGGAAAGAAAGGGAGAGAAAGATGAGAGGCACCAACTCATAGCTGTGGCACTGAAGTTGTTCACTGATTGCTTCTCATGTGTGTCATGATGAGAGGTGGTAAACTGGGGGTTAAGGCCAAGCCAGCGACCAGGGAGCATTTCAATGATCCCACGCCCACACCGGCGAACCCATGCTCAAGCTGGATGAGTCTGCACTCAAGTTGGCAACCTCAGGTTTTCAGACCTGTGACCTTGGTGTCTCAGGTCAACACTCTATTCACCGCACCACTGGTCAGGCCCTTAATACATCTCACACCACAAACAGAAATAGATTCTAGGTTGAAAAAAAATATCTAAACATATATGTGTGTTTTGCTAAAATATTCATATTGTTAAAGTTTAGGTTAGGAAAGACTTCTATAAATCAACAATCCAGAAAAATATATGACTATACAAAATATTAAATTTCCATATAATAAAAGGCAGCAGGAGATAAAAAAAAAACAACAAAAAACATGGCAAGCTGGAGACTAAGACTGCAATAAATACCACAGTTAAAGGATTAATTTCCTTAATATTTAATAAGCTCCTTCATATCGATTAAAGACTAAAGACCCTATTAATAAACAGGCAAAGAACACCAGCAAGCAAGTCACAAAGAGGATAAAATGAATAAGATCTCCAACCACACCAGTATTGGAAAAATACAAATTTTAAAAAGTGTATCTAATTATTAACCAATTGATCGACATAAATTAAATAAATATTGATGAAATGTGAGTAATGGATGTTCTTATTTTAGGTTACAATTAATTGGTTCAATGTTTTAAGATGGCAATTGTGTGGTATCTACCAGTGGTTAAAACAGGCAATGACCATAACACAACAATTTTGCATCTATCCTATCAAAGTATTTACTGGTATGCACAAAATAGATGTATAAGAATTTCATTAATACAGCAGTGAAAGAATCTAAGTGATTAAAAGATCTATCAGTTAAAGGAATAGAACAATAATTTATACTTACTATTTTATTGATTACCATATAGCCATTTTAAAAATGAAATAGAGCCTGAGCTGGCAGTGGTGCAGTGGAGAAAGCATTGGACTGGGACGCAGAGGATGCAGGTTCAAAATTCTGAGGTCACCAGCTTGAGTGCAGGCTCATCTGGTTTGAGCACAGCTCACCAGCCTGAACCCAAGGTCACTGGCTTGAGCAAGGGGTCACTAGATCTGCTATAGCCTCCCAGTCATGGCACATACGAGAAAGCAATCAATGAACAACTAAGGTGCCACAATGAAGAATTGATGCTTCTCATCCTTCTCCCGTCCTGTCTGTCCCTATCTGTTCTTCTCTCTGTCTGTCAAAAAAAAAAAAAATGAGGTAGATTAAGAATGCTCTGTATGCACTGACATGGAAAGGGCTCTTTAGTTTTCCAAAGTTAAAAAAAAGGGGAAAAAAAGCTGTGTGGTTGCTAGTTTGCAAGATACAAAGTTGAATTAAAAGTCAGTATCTGAGAGAGAGAGAGATATTTTCTATCTAACAAAATAAAATGAAATAAAAATAAAAATAACATGAACAATAGCATCAAAAATTTTAGAATACTTAGGAAAAAATTTAAACTTAAAGAGAATTGTGAAATACCTCTACAAAGAAAATTATAAATGCTAAGAAAAATTAGAGAAGACTATGTTCAAATAAATATTTTTTTATGAAAAGATACACTATGTTCATATAATTAAAAAGTCAGTACTGCACAGATGTCAATGCAATAAAAACCATATCACTCTAGCCAGGTAGCTCAGTTGATTAGAATGTTATCCCAATATGCCAAAGTTGTGGGTTCAGTCCCCCAGCAGGGCACATACAAGAATCAACTGATGAATGCATAAATAAGTAAAACAACACATGGATCTCTCTCTCTCTCTCTCTCTCTCTCTCTCTCTCTCTCTCTCCCTTCCTCTCTCTAAAACAAATAAAAAAGTTTTAATTAAATATATTTTAAAAATCATCTCAAAATTGATAAAAGGTAATTTTAAATTGCATATAAAAACACCAAGAGTTGAGAATTAACCAAGGTAAGAGACACACTCTAGATCACAACCTACTACAGAGTTATAATCATTAAGACAGTGTTAAATGTTACATTAGATAAGCCTAGGGAACAGTGGAGCACAATAGACCGTGTCAGGGAGGGAGGTGGGGTTCTTTAGTAAATAATTCTAGGTTGTTTGGAATATATGGAAATAACAAACTTGACCTCACCTCAACTCCTACACAAAAATGTCCAATATGCTATAGGTCTATATGACAAATGAAGAGCATCAATGCCTCTTTAAAATTACTTAAGATAATACTTTTATAATTAAGTTGGGGAAAGATTAGCTGAAGAAGGCTCAAAATGCCCTAACCATAAGGTCAAGATTGATTACAGTAAAACTGAGAATTTCTATTCATTGAAAGGAGTCATTAAAGAGAGTGAAAAGACAATTCACAGAGTGGAAACAGATACTTTCAACACAATTAACCAAAGGGTTCACACCCAGCATAGAAAGAAAAGTAACTTCTCTTAAAAAAAGACAACTTATTAAAATTGGACAAGTGACTTGAATGAGCACAACAAAGGATATCCAACTGCCAATAAACATATGAAAAAGGGCTTGATCAGGGTAACACCATTAAAACCAGAATGGCTCAAATTAGGCAGGTCAAGCACACCAAAGGGTGGCAAAGATGTGGAGCAACTAGAATTGTGACGTACTGGTGGTGGGAGTATAATCTGACACATCACTTCGGAAAACTGTTTCATACTATCTACTGACATATTCTGCTACCGGCTATCCCACAGGCAGGAGAAATGTGCTCCCATGTGTACCAAAGGACACATACATGTACAAGAATGTTTACAGCTCTATCTTCCTAACAGCTCCAAATTAGGGCCAATACTGTCACTAGATAAATAAACTGTAATATATTCATACAGTAGAATGCTATAGGTAAGTGAAAATAAATGAACAACAGGTACATGCAACAACACACTTGGTTCTCACAAGATAATTTTGAGGAAAAGAAACCAGACAGTTTACCTTAAGGTCAAAAGCAGGTGAAACAGATCTGTGGTGTCAGAAGTCAAGATCTTGGCTTCTTCTGAGGACAAGGGAAGTTGTTGTAAATGAAAGGACAAAATGGGGCCTTCTGGGGTGTAAATTGTATACTGTTTCTTGATTTGCATGGTGCTTATGTGAGCATGTTCACTGTATTATAATTCAGCTCTATACATTTCTAACATGAGCAATTTTGCATATATATGCTATACTTCAAAATTGGACTTGGAAAAGCCAATTGCGATGCCACAGAACTTCATGTGTGATCTCATTTTAACTTTACAATCACTATTTAAAATTATTATTGTCCTCATGTTTATGAATGTGGATACTGACTCAGGTCACAAGCCAGTACGTGACAGAGCCAAGCTTCAAACTCAAGTCTACTTGATGCTCAAACCCATGAAAGCTGCATAAAGTTAATTCCAAACTGAAGTATGCCCTCTAGATTTCCCTGATTGAGTTTTCCTTCCCTTCCGAAATGGTTTTCTACCTTTCTCAGCTTCCTGTCCTCACTCCTTCACCCAGTGCCACCCCTTAGCTGCGGGGGACAGTAAAGGTACTGAAACTTGGTGTTCAGTTATTTCTCAAAAATACAGTCATTCATTTTTTCAACAGAAGAGAAAACAACTTACAATTTCCCAGCTGCTTTCTGTGGAGAAGGGATCTGGAGGAGGGCCCTTTCAATGGCTGAGCCAGCTAATGGCAGTGAGCACTCTAACGGGAGGGGAGCTACCGGCACGCCCCTTTTCACTGCACTTTGTCTTACTGCGCTTCACAAGATGTTGCGTTTTTGTTATTTTCCAAAATGCAGGCAAGACCCTCCACCAGCAAAAACACTAACTGGCTTTCTGTTGGTGGACTGGAACCCAACCTGCAATCTCTCTGAGGCACGCCTCTGAATGGGGCTACAAATGATAAGCTGTGGTGGGCGCCAGCAGGGAAAGTGCTGAAGGTGGAAAGGTGAAGAAGATGCTCGGTGGGGAGCCACAGGAACAGCACCCTGCTGGCCGCAGAGGAAGACTTGAGGGGCAGAAGAAAAGTGGGGCCCCCCTGGAGAGAAGTTGTAAGAAAGAAAACAAGTATTGAAAGCAGGTAGCTGTGCCTGACCTGTGGTGGCGCAGTGAATAAAGCGTCGACCTGGAAACGCTGAGGTCGCCGGTTCGAAACCCTGGGCTTGCTTGGTCAAGGCACATATGGGAGTTGATGCTTCCAGCTCCTCCCCCTTCTCTCTCTCTGTCTCTCTCTCTCCTCTCTCTCCCTCTCTGTCTCTCTCTCCTCTCTAAAAATGAGTATTTAAAAGAAAAAAAAAAAAAAGAAAGCAGGTAGCTGTAAAGAGGTGGCATAGGATATGACTGATCAAACTTCATTCTCATTTCCTCAAAAGAGACCTCAAGTGGATTTGAATGCTCATTTTATTTTCCCTAGGACACAGTGAAACTACGGAATCTGCAACCATTAAAATAAAAATATTTGTTCACACACCTCCAAAAATCAAACTCACATACACCATGCATTTTAGGACACAAACACTCAATGGCTGAATGCTCACTGAGGCCCACGCAAGAACCTGCAAACCAGGAGCATTTGTATTTCCTTTAAACTGCTTAAGAGAGCCTTGATAACATTTAAATACCATCAAAGCCCGTCCTTTTTATTTTCATGAGCCAGTGTGAAATGACCTCCTCAGTCCCGGAGTCAGTTTCTGATGAGCCAGTACAGACTCAACGCTGTTCTTTATTATTCAGACAGACTCATTCAGTCCCCATACCTAGCATAATTTTATACCTAGCATAATTCTCAAATACTCCCATCCTTGTGTGTTTTCCTCGCCAGATCTCTAATGCCAGCACACTGGCATAAAAGTCGATCACTCTCCAACCCCTCCCACTTTGGGTTCTAGTCTTCTCTCCAAATTGTAATTTCAGTTCTTTGGTAATTATATGTATTTTTCAGTAAGTAATAACCTCTCTGGTTCTCACCTATAAAATAAATAGATGAGGATGAACTAAATGATTTCTAAGATGCAGTTGTAAATTTTTTTATATTATAGAATCTGGTATTGTACAATATTAATCTCTTACTTCTACTCCCTGGAGCCAAAGATGTTTAACAACATTTTCTTGAACACAGCAGGTGATTCCTGATTGCTGGCCCACATTTTGGGATCTCCTCTGCTTAATATCAAGCTTTAGCTCCCGTCTGTGTTGGGGAAGTCAATCTCCCACAGCTCCCAGCTATACAGTAAGTGGGAGTCCAACACATTCACTTCACCTTTAACTTCCCAGCACACCCTTTTTCTGCAGCCACAAAATGCAAGGGTTAGCTGGTCTTTAGTCTGTACGGCTTCTAGTTTATGGGTTAACACCATCACTTTATTCAAGTGACAGCGTCACATCACAAAGGCCTATAAAATATACAATGCACAAACCCATTGCCCTAGACTGAGAAAGAAGACACTCAGGATGATCTGTCTGGACACATGACATTAACTGAATATCCATCCATTCATGGCTCATGTCACCTGCTAACTATGAATGGAGAAATTTTTAAAAGTACAGTAGGCCAGTGAAATAATCTGAAATATTTATAGTTCTCCTTGGCTGGTGAAGCAAGGAAGTCTGACTCACCAGGATGGTGGCCAACAGCTCCATCACTTTATAACCAAGGGAACCCAAATTAGAAACAAACCAGAAAGTAGGCAGACCTTGACTCATTTTGAAGGATGAGTTATTTCTCCACCTGATCCAAAAATACTCTAAACTAAAAGATATTCTTGAGCTACTCCAAAGTTCTGAGTGGTGTGGGTCAGCCCCAAGAGAGGAGACGAGCACTAACAGCCTGCTCACCCCAGTGACCATGGTGCCATCTCCTAGGTCCTCCTTGCCAGGGTCCTCTCTCTTAGAGGGCAGTCTATGTGCCACCCCCTGGCTCCAGGCCAGCTCTGAGGTGCAGCCACTGGAGAGAGAAGAGCTCTCCCAGATGCACAATGGAAGACAAACCAAATATGCACAGTTTATTTTATTTCAGAAAATATAAATGCTTTTTATGTACTTTTTTTCTCCCTCATTTCATGGATAATTAAGTCACTGTCAGTTCCCCAAATGGTGTCATTTTAATTTCACAAACATTTCCTTCATTAAGGGGAGGACGGTCTGAAATACACGCAGTTAGCTTCAGTGACGTCTTCCATCACTTTCTATCATCATTCGGTTTTTAAAGGCGTTGCTGAATGTTAAGAATCACTAACAAGAGCTGGCTTTTGTGAGTCTCAAGATTCTTAGAAATGCATTTGATAGTTAAGAAAAATAAATCACAAGATACAAATTCATTAACTATATTTATTTTTAAAAATAATATGCCTAGGAATGTATTTATTTAAAGAAGTACAGAAGATATATATATTTCACTGAAAATCATAAAAAAAAAATTTGAATAGTTTTATAAGCTATGCTCCAAAGGAAAAATACAACGTAAGCATTTTAAAGATCTCAATTTTCATACCCACCCTTCTATTAATGCAATTCTAATAAAAATCCCAAAGGGGTCTTTTTGAAATTTAACTAAGTAAACTAAGATTTCCTACAAGAATAAATAAGAGGAAAGCCAAAAACATATTTTCAAAAAGTAATGCTGGTACAAAACTGCAAACATGTCACAGAGAACAGAAAGCCCAAAACAGTCCTAAACGTAGCACAGAGGAATAATTATTCCAGAAGCTTGTAGTAAAATTAACAACTTAGAAAAAAAACAAAACCTGTCCTAGATCTCTGTCTCAGGCTATGAACCAAATTTAATTTTTTTAAATCTTTTTATTTATTTATTTATTTATTTATTTATTTATTTATTTATTTACAGGGACAGAGAGAGAGAGAGAGTCAGATAGAGGGATAAATAGGGAGAGACAGACAGGAATGGAAAGAGATGAGAAGCATCAATCATCAGTTTTTTGTTGCGACACCGTAGTTGTTCATTGATTGCTTTCTCATATGTGCCGTGACCGCGGGCCTTCAGCAGACTGAGCAACCCCCTGCTTGAGCCAGTGACCTTGGGTCCATGCTAGTGAGCTTTTTGCTCAAGCCAGATGAGCCTGCACTCAAGCTGGCAACCCCAGGGTCTCGAACCTGGGTCCTTCCGCATCCCAGTCCAACGCTCTATCCACTGCGCCACCGCCTGGTCAGGCCAAAGTTCATTTTTGATATGAAATGGAAGGAAGAAGAAAAGAAAGAGATAGAAAGAAATCATTTAAGAAATTTGAAGACATAGATGATCTTTGAATACAGGAAGACTTCCTGAGCCAAAAGAAAAGTTATACAATAAAATGAGACTAGATATGACACATAAACATTTAAAACTTATGTACCCCAGAAATGTCAAGCAAATGATAAAGCGGAAAAATATTTTCAGTGTTCTAAAATATTAATTTTTATCGAAAGATATTCAGTATGAAATAACTTTGGAGATTTATTAATGTGCACGAAAACTTTAAAAAGGTATATACCTTTATATTTAGCAATTCCACCAAGAGGAATTTATCCTAATTAAAGATGGAAACATTAACAAAAATACTTATAGCATTATTGTTTCCATTCTTATATTACTTATATTAACTGAAATTTTTTCTATAGATATTCTATTGTTAAAATGTCGCATAAGTCATCATAAAACATAGTCCAAGTTTCCCAGTAGCTTCCCTGAGCCCTGCCCGTCAGACCTGGGGCTGTAAACACTTCCATGACGGACCCAAGCACTGCTGCATCCCTCACTGCTTCCCTAAACCCTGCCACCCACACCTTCGTAAATACCAATAAGTGCTCATCAAATCACCCAATTTGAGTTTTATCTGATTCCTAACAGGATGCTGCTTGATACAGTAATATATGCAATTAAAAGAAAATAAGATAACCAATGTCACCCCAATAAATTCAATTTAAAAAAAAAAGAAAGAAAAAAAATAATGTTAAGGGCATTTATACTTCACGAAAGGAAAAAAGTAACCTAAGGTGGTTAAATTTTTTTTTCCATTCAAGTTTGAGATAAAAAATTTAACCCTGTGTTAACTCTGTGATTCAATGATTCTACGATACACAGAGCATCCTATGCTTTCTAGCTTCTTGTTTTTAAAGACTTTGAGCAAGTTACTAACCCTTATATAACCTCAGCACCTACAGGTCAGAACACTGGTTATCTATGTCTCATGAGATAAATTGGTTTTGTGACAAATTTAAAGGTAGACAGTTTTCTCAGGTTCGTTTCGTACTGTATCACAGTACAAATAACTGTGATTCAGTACAGAATTCCTGTGAACTTTGCTGTGACTGGTCTTTTTTTTAGCATTGAGTGTCACAAGCTAATCAAGTTCACTGCACCCAGATATTTCTGGTCTGCTCCACAGGAAAGTGGCAAGGGTTCACCATGTGTTAATTAATCATTTAAGAATGTGAACAGTCCACTACAAAATTTCTTCTGAAAAAGTAAAACCATCCCACAAGCTTGTTTCAATAGCAAGTTCCTGTACCCAGAGAAGAAAAGACAATTCTGAGAAGAACATGGGGTCTGTCACTCAGATGGTCTCTAACCCAACTCCAAGGAAAAGGGGGAAAATTCTCTTTCCACTCCAAATTGCTGTGAGGCATTCCAAACACAAGGCAGAACTGCACTGACAATAATGTAAGAGATCACAGCACAAGAAATGGTAGAAAGTAATTCTTCTTTGAGCAGAATCATTCAGGCACAACAGCGAGTTAATACTGGGGCCCTCACTGGGTAGTGGAGGTCAACTCCGGCACTGTAGCAGTCCCTTGAGTGACAGCTCTGGTGGTTCTGGTCCTTCTCTCAACTGGCACTTCACCAAGGCTCCAAGGGCTCACAGACTGGCAGCAGACCTGCCCTCGATGGTGGGCACAGTGTCATCAAAATGGCATCAGAGGCTGTAGTGGGAGCCAAAGGCTTTAGCTGCCAAGGCAGTTACTGCGTCGGCAGCTACCTACCGGTGAAGCTGATGGCTTTGAGAATAGCCCAAAAGAGCATCCTTGGCAGTGGGCACCAGCAGCAGTGGCTAGCTACCCCCATATGGCTAACAGGATTCAAGAAGCAGTAATTTAAGGGGACAGCTTCTCTGATATCTGCTCTCTTTTTCTTTTTATCCATGAACAAAAGTGAGTTTACAGTATTAGGTGATATCTTAAGCCCTCAGGAAAATAAAAAGATCACTGAATGATAAACTCTGAATAGAGGGAAATCCAAGCAGTGGCAAGTCTGAAGTGGCTTAAGGGCAGCATGAGGACAGTGAGAGATTCACCATGAAAACATCATCTCTTTTCCATCTCTGCCAAGAACTAGACTCAGAAGTGAACAGCTCAGAATTGCTATCATACAACTAAAATATGAATCCTCGAGTCTTGATCTCCTGTTTCACTGATCTAATGAATACACCCTAGAAAAAATAAAAGCACTGAAAGTATAAAGCATAAGACTTCAAATACCTTAAAATATTTTGGATCTAATTTTTCTGTCTCTGTGATTCCTACAGAGTGGCAAATTCTATGCTTCCCTAAGGGCAGGGAAAATCAATGAAAACACCACAGAATATGTTGTTATAAACCAAATGCTTATAAGACTCCAGTTTTCTTAACAACAGAGTTTAAGACAATAGCAAGGAAACTGTTCACCTCAAGATCAGCAGGAACTGTCAAGGCAACCATATCCTAGTATTGAGTAATGGGTAAACAGCAAGTGTCCTGCAGGCATGGGGCATCTTATTCCTCTGATACCCCCCAAAGTGTATCCACAGAGTAATGAACACCTTCAAAGCTCTCAAGAAAATGAGCACTGTAAAACTGCCACTCATGAGAAGGGCTGGGACCCAGATGCCTTCTCCAAATAGCCACCCTCTCTCTGTCACACATTGTCATGTGCCATCAGAGCCCATTTAAAAGAACTACCATTATTTGCCCCTTCCTCCTCCTTTTTCCCATCTCACCCAAAATTTCAAAAATCTCTAAGAATACATTTCATTAGAGTTTTGTTTTTTGGTTTTTTTATTATTTATTTTTTTATTATTTTTTTTTACTTTTCTGAAGCTGGAAACGGGGAGAAACAGTCAGACAGATTCCCGCATGTGCCCGACCGGGATCCACCCGGCACGCCCACCAGGGGCGACGCTCTGCCCACCAGGGGGCGATGCTCTGCCCCTCCGGGGGGGGGGGGGTGGTCGCTCCGCCTTGACCAGAGCCACTCTAGAGCCTGGGGCAGAGGCCAAGGAGCCATCCCCAGCACCCGGGAAATCTTTGCTCCAATGGAGCCTTGGCTGCGGGAGAGGAAGAGAGAGACAGAGGAGAAGGAGGGGGTGGGGGTGGAGAAGCAAATGGCCGCTTCTCCTATGTGCCCTGGCCGGGAATCGAACCCTGGTCTCCTGCACGCCAGGCCGACGCTCTACCGCTGAGCCAACCGGCCAGGGCCTAGAGTTTTGTTTTTTTTAAAAAAAGGGACTGGAAAAGCCACAGACAAGGTAAATTACGATGCTCCTCTCAGCTTCCGAAAAGGGAAAAGGACAGACGTGAAAACTAAGAAATCTCTGGAAAAGAATAACTATCCCCCAAAATATCACTGACATTTATCTCCTCCTCTACTCAGCAAGTGCTAGTTATAAGGAAGACTGCCCTGATGCACTGGTTGGGATGAGACTAGATCACCAATATAAACTAGGAATAAGAACTCACACGATTCTGGGTTTTCATTAAAGGCAAACTTCAATACTTTTCATTGTTCAAACTATGCCTGATCATGAGAAAAACAATTTGATATGAGGTTCAATATTGAAAAATCAAATGTAGGCAAGGCTGGAACAGCTATATTGATATTCACTAAGGAAATGATAGTTCATTCTGTAAATCAAACACTGTAGGAAAAAAATGCTATGAAGTAGCCGACATCTTAGGGCAGTTAGAAGTTTGCAGTTGTGCGGATGGAGGCTAAAAGGTTGTATGAGATTCATCTGCGTTCTCAATCACTGAAGTAATGTTATGATACTGTAGAAAATCCATACGTTACTAAATCACATAAATTGTGATTCACTTATGTCCATCAATAAATAGAACTGAAACCAGCTATAACCAGGTAGCCTAACCTTCATACACACACATACCTAAGACAACCAGCAATATATAAACCTGAATAGGTAATCTTCAAATATCAGGATGACGGAGGTTTCATTAGGGACATATACAGACACACACATATACAACTAAGACATACTATCCTCTCATTCTTCATTCCTTTTTAAAGTGCCATTAAATCCTTTCACTCACGGAGTAAAAATATCTAGATTCCCACTCCATTTAAATATATTCAAGCAAAGCTCCTGGGAAGGTTTCCAGAGAGTTAGGTTCCTTTAAAAACAGCCATGCATTAAATAAAGCTTTGTCTAACAAAGTGAAAGAGTAACTGATAAGGTATCTGTACATTCACTCTGCACAGGGTTCCTGCAGCTCAAAAGCATTACTCAAAGACAAACACGAAATCAGATTACAGCTCCGGAGAATCATACTCTGCCTCTCCCAGCAACCCTGCCAGCTCACACATTATATGAGGGCCAACCACCTGCTTCCTGAGGAATTTGCGATCTACCTTCTCATTAGTTCCCCAAAGGGTCTCCTACATTACACACATGCCCCGCTTCATTCATTCCACTGCATTCACCTTTCATCTCTAAGAGATTCATTAATGATAAGCATGCAAGGGTTCAATTTAAAGGGACAACCGAAAAGAAAAGCCTTCAGCATTACATTTTATAACAAAACAAAAACTCAAATTCTGAAAGTCTCCTGAAGTAGAACTGAAAGCCATCGCAGCAAGAGATCCATTCCTGGGGATCTGGCCTGCTTCCACGTTACCTGCTTCAGTGTACTTCAGTCCCACTTTTTCTTCTGTGTCCTTTGTCTTGGGGGGTGGCCAGACAGCTTGGAGTCTGCCAGGAGTCCTATCATCCTGCTCAGTGGGGCTGTGGTCAGGCTGTTTAAAAAGTGGGCAAAAAAAAAAAAAATGCAGTAAGTTAAATGAAGTATGGCCAAAGCCAATGATTCTTCCCATACACGCTAACTCTAACTTTAAAATTAATACAATTAATAATGGCCAGTTGTACATGGTGTTCAATGATTCTTTCCCAGAAATGTAAAGTGTCCGTGGGAGTAAAGGTTAAAAATAACTCAAGACCATGAATATGTAGTTAATGCACAGCATGATAATATAGACAATAATACTGTATTTTGAATTTGAAAGTTATTAAGAAAGTATATTTTAAATGTTCTTAAAACAAGAAAAGAAATTGGTAACTGTATGGAGAAAGAAGGTAAAGACCTTACTGTGGTAATAGTTTTCCAATAGATACAGATGGCCAGTCATGTTGTATACCTGAAATTAATACAATGCTGTATGTTGCTAATCCTTCAATAAAAACACCCTTATGGCTTAGAATTGCACAACTCTTGATAGATGACTTTTATCATGTAACTAAAAAATTACAAAGATACTCTGAGCTGAAGATATCGATGCAAATGTACTACAATCAGGAACCTTTACATGAGTTTTTACAAGTGTATTCCAAACGACTCTAGGGGCATTTATGATATAATGACTACTTTTGCATTTTCCATGAACATTAGCTGAAGGGCAAGATACACTTCTGTAAGCACTCCACATTGCTACTGCAATTCTCTTTTTCTCTACTCTTAAAAAAATAAGTGTAATGGCCTTCACAGTCAAGCTATTTTTATCAGTTGATTTTTACAACACTGTGATTGTTATAATGTGTTTAGTTTTCAACTATAACCTAAGATAATTCTTCCAAAGAATTTTGAATTTTTATCATTTTAACTGATCAAATATATGAGAAAATAATTATATTCTGAAATAATACAAATCAAGAAATTCTACTTGTCCTTATGAACATTTGAGATCTGCTGAATAGGGTAGTCTTTATAAATTACAGAATAAATTTTTCTTTGAACAACAGTTTTCATTAACTAGGTAATTACCATCAGCTAACTTCATTTCATCTTCACAGCCACCATTTAAGATGAGGGTTGTTATTTTTTTTTCCTCATGGGGAGACTGAGGCTCAGAGATGATAAAGGTCACCCAGACAGTAAATGGCACCATGAGGATTAACATGCAGGTATCATTTAGAAATCCAGTGCTCTATCAGGATGCCTTCCTTGTAACCAACCTGGAACACTTCAATTACACATCACAAACAAGTATTCCGCCACACGGCAGACGCTGGAAGGAAAACGCTTCCCATCGAGGTGTATAGCTAAGCGTTGAGGAAACCGTGGCTGTGTTCCCATACTGCATCACATCCTCACGCAGCTCAGTTTCTACAAGAACACTGACTACTAATGCTTAAACTCGGGGTGACAGGTTCCCATTCCTGCTAGCACATGTTTATAACTATCTATCTTATAACAACCCATAAAAATGTAAGGAAGAAGACACTTCTGTCCACCTCCTTATGAGGACAAGTTCAGTATGATCATCTTTCACCTAAAAAAAGTCACTGACAATAGGTGATGAGGATTCACTTTGATAGGAAACCTAAAAGGAAATATGGCAGCATCCCATTTTATGACAAAACGTAAAACCCAATTCTACATACGCTTTTGGAATCAGAGGGGCCGTCCGCTGGCCTCGACTTGGACCGTTCAAACACAGCTCTTAGGGACTCCTTCTCGTGCCTCATCTTGCGCTTGAGAGCTTCCAGCTCCGAGATGTCAGCCGTGGTCCCCTTTTTGGGGGGACGGATGAATAAGGCTTTAAAGGCCTCCAGGGCAGTTTCTGGGGGCTTCGGCTTGACCTCTCCACCGTGGTTTGGGGCTTGCCGGGGGCCGCTCTGGCTTTCCTGGGCAGCGCTGCAGCCCATCTCTTCTCCCCTGGGCGTCTCAGGGTCTTCTGCCTTCAGGTCGGCTCTGGGCATGTCAATGCTGAGCAGCTGGGAGAGCTGCTCCAGGAGAGTGGGAGTGGCCTTCAGATCACTGCTCTTCTCCCCCGTCCGCAGTGTCTGTGGCACTGCCTGTGGCCCTGCCTGCGCTAAGGACTTCTGAACAGGCTGGGTCAATTTGAGCAAAGCCAGGTCCCCATCCCTCGGCTTAATTTCAGTGATGGTCTCCCCGCCCTCGGCCGGAGCCCCCTTCTTCAGCACACGGAGCCCACTAAAGAAAGCTGGAAGCTGGAATGCCTTCTCGCCAGGGCCCTCTTTTTTAGAAGAGGTGTTCTCAGGTACACCAACACTCAAGTTCTGATCTGTTGCCGCAGGTAGAACTTGGAAACCTTCTTCTCCAGCTTGTCCTTGGCTGGGATTGTGCTCTGTCTGAAGACAGCCATCGCCAGGCCCCGGCTGGCTGCAGAGCTCAGGTGGGGCCCCGGGAGGAGCTCCTGCCCCGAGTTCTGCATCAGCCCTTTCCCCGGTGGCGCCCTTCCCCCCACCGTCCCCTGCCTTTTCTTCGGGCTCCTCAGATGGCTTAGATAAAACAACACCAGGGGACTTTGGGCCATTGGTGTTGCTTCCCTCTTCTGGCTCCTGGCCACCATCATCGGAGTCAGAGTCACTGGTGGTGTTCACGAGGGTCCCATGAACCAAAATGGCATCGTCGCCGCTCGCACTCAGAGCAGGGAGTGGCAGAAGCTCTGGACCAGGGAGAGGAATCCCTGTCTCCGCTTTCCTCTGACTTCCCTCTGACTCTGTCTCTGTCCCCACCCTTGCGGTCTTCCCATCGTTTCCGAGGTCAAGTGGAACTTGAGCCTCTGCCTCCTGCTGATTCGAGCCACTGCTGGGATCATCCACTACACTGTGGAATGCTTTCAGCACCACATCCTCCTCTTCCGGCTTCAGAGAGTCCAATTTACTCGTAAACCCAAACAGGGATTTCATAGAGAACTTGCTCAGGATCGACTGAGCCATTTCAGGTCCAGTTTCAGATCTGCCTGGTTCTGAAACATCACTGCCATTCACAGAGTTACCAAAGTCCTCCATGTCTCAACGGCAATGCCCTGGATGGAAGTTCTGACTTCAGTTACCTTCCCCTGCTCTCAGTTTATCCACTCCATCAGCTCTTCACTTTCAGGACAGAGAGCAACAGGACCCGGCAGCCAGACTCCTCCGCCGCGGGGCCGGCACACTTGGTCTCTTTCAGCTCCACTTCTGAGCGCTCCTTCCGGTTTGTGCGACGACGGTGAGCCCAGGGCAACTTGACAAAGTCCGTGGAGCTCTGTGCCCAGAAGTGGCCGAGGCTGTGCACCTTACTACACACGGACTGGGGAGGCTGCTCCTCTGGGATTTCCGTATTTATGCCCGTGGACAAAAGGCTTTTTGTCGTAAGGAGAGCCAGCCTGCCCCAGTCATCCCAGCCCAGGACTGCAGCACAGCTCCGCCCCAGTGCCCGTCTTTCTCCTGCTGGCTTTCAACTTCCTCATTGGTGAGCAAGTGAGGTTTCCGAAAGTGCTGAGCCCGCAGCGGATCCTGACAGCCCTCCACCCACCCAGAGCAGCCCAAGAAATTCAAAAGTGAATCAGCAGAAAATGACTGAAATACTTCTCACAGGCTCTCCTCTGCCATCTGAATGATGGTCAGAAGCCGTGTCATCCAGGCCAAAAACAACTATCAGGGCACACAGATCAACAGTCACTCACAAAACCCAACGCAAAGAAAGAAAGGATCATCTCAAACTGCCTGGAACTTGAAAGCAGTTAATTTACTGCCCTTGAAGCTTTTTTTTTTTTAAGTGCTTTCTTCCGTTTCCCTGCAGGTTTCATCTGGAATGCAGATTTTAGTTGCCGGGACAGGGAAGGAAAACCAACAGGACTGGTTTCAAATTACTGCTGTTTTAGCTCTGCCCTGGAGTCTCAGGGTTCTACAAACAGGTACTTAGACCAGCACGCCCAGCGCGCCCAGTGTCCACCAGACATAGGGTGGCAGAGTAAACAGCCCCAGCCGGCAGGAATGATTACCCTCCGCCCTCTCTGCCAACCTTGGGCTTCTGCTCAGCAGCTCTGACTTCCTGGCTTCCCTTGGAACCCTGGCGGCCAAAGGGCACCTCTCTCTGCTTCAGTGATCAACCACCGAAATGAAACCTGGCATGGTGCAAGGGAACACACAACCTGCCTTGTTAGGCAGAGCGATTCATCAAAGGTCCCTGCGGAGGCACGTTTCCCTAAGGGACAAAACATCTGAAAGGTCCCTATCAGCCATGTCTCTATCACAGACCCAATTTGCCTAAAACAAAAACAGGACAGACAAAACAGCCACCCAACATCAGTACCATGTAGTTCCCAATACTCTGATGATATGCTGGGAACCTGGCAACTGAGGTCGTGGAAAAACTGCAGCCCTGTTTCCCAGCTGCATAGTTGTCTCTTGGGACAGCTTCCTGGCGTACCTGAAGGTCTCAGTGTTTCTCTTTCAAATCCTGTCCAGTCAGCAGGCACTTAGCAAGAACCTGGGATAAACCAGGCACTAGGCTGGCTCGGGAAGAGTCAAACTGGCTTAATAGTCATCATGGTTCAGTAGTAATCACCTGCTTGCTCTCTCAGAGCAACACTGCAAGATTGAGCCCCAGTGTTAAATGCAAACAGAAATTTACTCTGCAAAACAAAAGTTGTCAACACAACGGTGGTCTTCTCCTGTGGCAGAGAATGGCTGTGGGTCCCATACTGATAACTTGTATCATGTTCCAGTAAATGTTAATACTGAGAAATTCTGATTGCAGTACCACATTTCTAGCAATGTGTTCCAAAGGAACCCTCTCACAAAAAGGGCACATATTATATATTCAAGACCAGTGGGAAAGTTCTTAAAACAGTAATTCCTAATCCCTGATTTGACCTTGTGTCCAAATGGATACTTTCCTGCTTGTTACTGATTCTTTTATATTTTGAGATTATTAACTAGGGCCCACAAAATCAAAAAAGACCACCACATATGCAGAAATATTTCTTGCTGCCATTTAAGTCTCAGAATAAGCTTCCTGACTAGAAAAAATATGCATTAATAAAATGAGATTTCTGCTTCTTCAGGGCTGAGGGGAAAAAAAATTATCACATCAGCTCATAAAATCAGTCTTCTTTTAAAAATAATTTATTTTTATGTATTGATTTTAGAGAGAGAGAGAGATAGGGAGTGAGAGAGAGAAACATCTGCTTATTTATGCATTCATTGGTTGATTCTTGTATGTGTCTATCTGGGCATCAAACCCACAACGTTGTCAGCTCTAACTAACTGAGCTACCCAGCCAGGGCTCAAGATCACTTTTCTAAAGAACTCCCTAAACCAGGGGTCAGGGACCTATGGCTTGCGAGGCAGATGTGGCTCTTTTTTTTTTTCTTTTTTGTATTTTTCTGAAGTTGGAAACAGGGAGGCAGTCAGACAGACTCTCGCATGCGCCCGACCAGGATCCACCCGGCACGCCCACCAGGGGGTGATGCTCTGCCCATCTGGGGCGTTGCTCTGTTGCAACCAGAGCCATTCTAGAGCCTGAGGCAGAGGCCACAGCTCCTGGGCCAACTTTGCTCCAATGGAGCCTTGGCTGCAGGAGGGGAAGAGAGAGACAGAGAGGAAGGAGAGGGGGAGGAGTGGAGAAGCAGATGGACTCTTCTCCTGTGTGCCCTGGCTGGGAATCGAACTCGGGACTCCTGCACGCCAGGCTGACACTCTACCACTGAGCCAACTGGCCAGGGCCAGATGTGGCTCTTTTGATGGCTGCATCTGGCTCACAGACAAATCGCTAATAAAAAAGATAACATTAAAAATATAAAACATTCTCATGTATTACAATTCATTCATTTCCTACCGCTCATGTTCATGGTTGCAGGTGGCTGGAGCCAATCACAGATGTCCTCCGGGACAACACCAAATTTTTATTAGATAATGCATAATGTACACGGGTCGTTGTATGGCTCTCATGGAATTACATTTTAAAATATGTGGCGTTCATGGCTCTCTCAGCCAAAAAGGTTCCCAACCTCTGACCTAGACCATCCACTGTATGACTATGGGAGGAGACATGCCACATATTAGTTTTCTTTTATGACAAAGGCTCTGTCTTCTCACACATAACTAATTACTGATTTCTAGAATACGTTTCAAGAACCCTCAACAGATTTGGGCAAAATGGGACCTAAACTGGAAAGGCTTATTGGCCCTTCAACACTACAGCGTGGAGCAGAATTATAAAGTTTCAGAATCCTCTCAGTACTCATGACTCCCATACATCATGGAAAGTGGGGCAAATCTTGGGTCCCAGGGGATGATTGGATTCTAGCCCCTCAAGGTAGATTAACTTACTATTTGGTTCACTTTAAAAGTGAAGCAACTGTGGCTAAGAGAATACAACCGCCCAGCTGCACAGCTAATGAGTGGAGAATAGTAATAATATCTAACATTTACTAGGTGTTTACTATGTGCCAAGCACTGTTCTATGACCGTGAGGTTGGTATTATTCTCTTTTTCCTATCTGGAAGAACAGTGAGATAAAGGAGTTTTCTCATGTTTGCAGCACTGGGGAGGGGCAAAATCAGAACCTGAATCCAGGCAGTCAGGCTCCAGAATCCACTCAACCATGCTTCTAAAACCTTGACTTCTGCCAAAATAGGATGTCACACACCCCAGAGTCATGAGGGGTGAGGGTGCCAGCCTACGTGGTTGGCGGTCTCAGTAGGAAGTGCAATGTACCTCTGAGATGACAGACTGTACAAAAACTCAATGAGAATGACCATTCTTTTCCCTTGTTATAAGTTCGGGAAAAAAATTAGAGGGGCTGCTTAGAAAAATCAAGCAAAACTTTCTAGCTGGCTTTTCTATTGGTCATAATCAAGATATAGAACACTCTGGACTCAAACACATCAAGAGGCTCTCCAACTTGCCCATTGTAATGTTGGTGGCCAAGGCCAGGCAGGTTCACACTGGATTCGGGTAGATGGTAAAGAAACCAGGGAGCCAGAAAGCGTTGGGCCATTCCTGTTTAATAAACTCTCGCAAACGGTGAACCAGCAAACAGGCAGGGGAAAACTGCTTCTCATGGCAGCAGGCAAATGAACAGCACAAATGACCCCTCACAGTGGCGGGCGGGCAATCCACAATGTGCCCTGAGGGCAAGCACCCGTAGCCTTACACAGACTATACACACGTGGCACTGCCACGTGCTCATGCACTAATCAGGTGAAGTGCAAGCGAGCAAGCCAAACAGCTGTTTTCCCAACACGCATGCATCCCCCTTCATTCATGAAGCATGATTCAATCACAAAGATGCACTCACCCAACAATCATTAACACTAATTATGTACAAAGCTCCACCATATAACGATGAAGCAACTCTAGGCCTCCACCTTCATGCAATGTACAGCTTAATAGAAGGGATCAGCCAAGAAAGAGATGACTCTTCATAATTTGTGGTGAAATACTTCACACCCCAGGCCCAATCTGAATAGCAATCGGTGCACTTAAAAAAAATGTGAATGGAAGCAAACAGTGACCACCTAAATATGAGAATGAGTAAGAAAGAGCTGCACAATAGTTCAAATAGATCTTTGAGTACTGGTTCTCTTTCGGGCCCCTGGCTCTGAAAAATAGTACTCTTTCTGGTCATTTAGGCCAGGAATTGAAAAATGTTTGATTGTAATGTTCAAATAAGCAACCTGGAAATTTGATCTTAATTGGTTTGAAAATGATTCCATTTAATGCTATAATATTTGAAGGGGAAATATAATCACTTCTCTTGGATGTTATTTATCTCACTGTCTTATTCTGTTATAAATATTTATTAAGCAGCTACTACTCAAAACCAGGGACAGCCAAGACTGTCGCCTTTAAGACCTCACCTGATTTTCTTCTGTTCTAACCTCAAGACTTCATTAAGCTCTCTAATAGCTACACTTGAGCAGGTCAAATAAAAATGATCTACTTTAGACAACTAAGTTAAAACAGGCATGATAAATAATTAGGTAGCATTTGACCCACATGATGTTCTTTCTAATTATTTGTTAAAAAAAAAATCTGTACCCAGCTACTTGCAATGGGACATAATACCTATTTGTGTGAACTTACTTCCTGGGAATTTTCATGTTTTTCCCATCGATCTCACTATCCTCTCAGACTGAGGCTGCACTCAACTGGACCTCGTGTCAGTAAGAACATCAGTCCAACCAAAACGCACCTGGTAAGATAAACCAAAACAAAGTGACTGCAACAAAAAAAGGCACATCGCCTTATAGGAGCGGTAGAACCTATCTCCTTGGCTCTCACAAGATAAATCAGCATGAAAAACTTAAATAAAAAATCAATTTGCAGGAATTGAAAACTGCTGAAAAGGAAAACTTTCTAGAGTCACTTCCCCACATCAGTCAGCTTAGATAATTCCTTCCCACATTCTCATAAAACCCCAGAAAAGGGAAAAGTAAAGCACACAAGATTACATTTCACTGAGTTAGGTTACTTAATTCTCATGTTTCTCTTTACCCATTTTATTTCAAGTTTCGGGCCTGATTTGAATGACTTACTGCTTCCAGCTTCCCAAAGTGGATCAACTAGGTTCATGTGATGATTGCTTGAGGGTAAGAGTGTAGAAACTATTTCTGTGAAAGAAAAAAGTTTAGAGTAGTAGACTGGGAAAAGTGAGCAAACTATGAACAAAGATATGAGTGGGGTAATGCGTGGAGATGGGTCCTCCGGGTTCAGAAAGTATGTTTTAACTCATCAAATGAAGTTGAGAACTGAGGAAACTATGACATCACAAATACTCCAAAAGACATTTATTAAATGAATGAAGTGCCATATGGAAGGAGGGTAGAGGAATGGGACTTCAGAAGTGTTGGAAATCAGTTCAACCTTTTTATTTTAAAGAGGAAGGCATCTGAAGTCAAGAGAAGCTAAAGAACTGGCACCAGTTCACACTGCTCAAGTGCAGGAGCAAGATGGAAACAAGTTCCTGACCCCCGTCCACCCCACATCACACACACCCCGACGGCCTTGGCACACAATCTCACCTTCTTCCTCACCAGCATCCTTATGATCATTCTCCACATATTCAAAATGGGATCAGAGGTCAAATGAAAGACAAAGCCAGCAACCTTCTTAGGCTTCCCCTTCTATTTCAGTTTGGTAGCACTTCCTGCCTTCCCAGTGGCGCTTCCCCCTGCCAACTAACACGGCCTCTCTGGGACAGCCTATCAGAAACTGGCAACTGTTTTTACTAATTGGTTAAAAAAGAAAATAGGTTGCACTTGCCTATTGCAAAGACAAGTTTCAGTGATTAAGGCATTTTTCTATGGAGCAATATCAAGGATTCCATGGAAAAACATTGAATGGAGGTAAACTAGAAGACTCCCAAAGGGAAGAGGAGAGGCTGTGGTGAAGCTGGAAGAAAGAAGAGAGCAGTGCATGTGCAATCTTTCTCAATCAAGGAACAAGGGCTGTTTGCAGAGTTAAGAACCTGTCCCTGGGTCCTGGGCTTACATCCTATTCTGCTCCTTCAAGAGCTTGACCTTAGGCAAATATAGAAGCTTCCTGTGCCTCAGCTTCCTCAGCGGGAAACTGGGAATAAGAAAAGTATTGATTTCATGGATTATTAAGAGCATTAAATAACCAAATATCTCTTTGATATTCTCATCAATGTCTGGCACATAGTAAGTACTACAATGGGTATGACATGTTTTGATAGGAAAGAAACAACTTTAGTAGAGGCACCAACCAGCATCCAACATAATTTTTTTAAAACTCTGTCAATATGAAACAGGTCTTTACTGATGAACTGACAGCCAGAGCCAGAAGGCGCCCCTCCCCTACATGCGCACTTGGGCAGAGGGCCATTGGATCTGAACAGGATTGTTACAGAAAGGCTACTAAGCGTGCCTCCCCACGCGCATGTGTGCCTGCAGTAAATGGAGGTCCAAACAATTCTTTCAAGGGATCCCTCGGGGTGTTTCAGGGCCAGTGCTCTCTGGATTGGTTTTTTCCATCTGTGTCACCTGAAGAGAGTAATGAGCTTGAAGTTTCCCCAGGTCATCCCTGTGGAGGGTGACAGAGTTCACTCTGTTCTTCATTACTTTTCCTGTGCTCCAAGATGATTTTTAAACCAACTCAATACTTCAGAAAAAAATCCATGGATTTGAATTCTCTCAGGAAAATCTTTTCCTTAAAAGCCTACTGACAGACACTGATGGTGATACTGCAAGTGTAGTCCCTTAGCAGAGTTATGCCAGTGACAAAAATAATGTAAGAGAGAAAAGGAAAGGCTGGGATTTGTGAAGCTGGAGGGAAAGGAAAAAAAAAGGAAGCATTCTTTAAGGTACAAAATTTCCTGGGACATATTTCTGATGGGTTTTGGCTCTGCCAAATTAATAATATTGATGGCCCACATATGTATATAATCACTACAGCAGCCATGGAGTCCCTGAAGAAAGCATTTCCTTGTGGCTAACATTGGTCATGATAAAAGTTTTATATGAAGATCTGGAATCTAATAAACCATCCACTCCTATTGCTGCCCATATGCTTTTGTTTTCTGTCATAAAGCTAGACAGCCATTGGCTGTGCTATGACTGGGTATCTTTTTTTTTTTCCTTCCTTATTTTTTTCCTTCCCTTAACTTTTTAAAGAAAAAGTTATCTTGAGAATATTAACTGAATCACCAAAGATCCAGTATCATTTTACATTATTATTATTATTATTTTTACACGAGACACAGAGAGAGACAGAGAGAGGGACAGATAGGGACAGACAGACAGGAAGGGAGAGAGATGAGAAGCATCAATTCTTTATTGCAGCACCTTAGTTGTCACTGATTGCTTTCTCATCTGTTCCTCAACTGGGGGGGCTCCAGCTGAGTCAGTGACCCCTTGCTCAAGCCAGTGACGTTGGACTCAAGCCAGTGACCATGAAGTCATGCCTATGATTCAATGCTCAACCCAGAGACCCTGTGCTCAAGCTGGTGAGCACACGCTCAACCTGGCAACCTCAGGGTCTTGAAGCTGAGTCCTCTGTATCCCAGGATGACCCTCTATCCACTGTGCCACTCCTTGGTCAGGCTACACTATTTTTTAAAGGAGGCAACAGAAAAATTAGAGAAGATGAGGATTTACCTAAAACAAAGTGAAGGCAGAGAAGAAAAACATGCACAATGGATGGAGGGAGAGACTTTCATTTTTTAAAGTGTCATTCTTGTCCCAAGTCAATACCATTTTAGATTCCTTATACAGTTTTCTTGTACCTTAGTCCCCCTTACCCCCATAACTCTAGGAAAAAGGTATTACTGACCTCATTTTATAGATTAGGACTGTTCAGTACAAGCTTCTGCAGTAATGGAAGTGTTCTATATCTATGTCATCCAATACTAGCCACAGCTGGCCTCTGAGCAGTGAAAATGTGGCTAGTGTGACTGAGGGACTGAATTTTTAATTTTACTTAATTTGAACTAATACTGTAGCCACATACAGCTAAGTGACTATTGTTTGGACACTGCTGGAGATGTTAATATTGAGGTCCAAAGAAACTGAGCCAAAACTAAGATTAAACAACCAATGTGTGGCAAAGCCAGAATTTGGGATGGATCAATCTGATTCTAAATGTTCACTCTTTTCATTACAATTAAGTCAAAGAACTTAATTGTATTTTGTACAATTCTCTTTTGTATTTTGTAACAGTTCTCTTTCACCTAGAAACATCTGAATGGGGCTGAATAAATCACCAGAATGAAATGGCGGCTGAAGTTAGAAGGAATTTCCAGAGAACAGAAAGGACACACAATTGTGAGCTCCGGTTTGATCTGTAATGATTCCTTGAAGTTAATACATGATTTAGCCATTTTTGGGGGTTTTTTTTTTTGTATTTTTCCGAAGCTAGAAACGGGGAGGCAGTCAGACAGACTCCCACATGTGCTCGACAGGGATCCACCCGGCATGCCCACCAGGGGGCAATGCTCTGTCCATCTTGGGGCATCTCTCTGCCGCAATCAGAGCTGTTCTAGTGCCTGAGGCAGAGGCCACAGAGCCATCCTCAGCGCCCGGGCAAACTTTGCTCCAGTGGAGCCTTGGCTGTGGGAGGGGAAGAGAAAGACAGAGAGGAAGGAGAAGGGGAGGGGTGGAGAAGCAGATGGGCGCCTCTCCTGTGTGCCCTGGCCAGGAATTGAACCCGGGACTCCTGCACGCCAGGCTGACGCTCTACTACTGAGCCAACTTGCCAGGGCCTGATTTAGCCATTTTAAGAGAACAAAAAATATGGAAACAAATGTAAATGCATCAAAATTACAAAGAAGAAAGACATGTACACGGGCGATCAACACACAGTCCTGTGGGATCAATGCCAAGAGAGGGAAGTACAAAGTGCCACGGGCATGGCAAGAATAAGATGTGTGCTTCCTGGGGAGACTATTAACTTGACACTTAAATTTATGCAGTGAGGGATAGAGAGAAACCGATTTTAAACAATTTTAAAGATAATAATATAATAAGTACTGGTACACCTATTATATCACTTAAAAAATAAATCACTATAGTGGGTAGGGAATGGGTCAAGGTAGCCAAAAGGTACAAACCAGGGGTGGGATTCAGCTGGTTCGCACCAGTTCAGCAGAACCGATACCTAATTTTTTGTTGAGTTCAGTGAACCAGTTGTTGAAATGGCACTTGTAATCAGGGTTCTCTCTAAGGTGGGTGCCTGGGCAGCTGCCCAATGTGGAAATCACAATTTTACATTGCTTACTCTTTTTTAACGTTCATCTGTGCAACACCATATTCTAAGTACCCTTAGTAATGTTCATTCCGTCCATAGGTGAAGAAAATTTCAGGTGAGGACCTCAATCAAGAAGCAATATGGCCTGACCAGGCAGTGGCGTAGTGGATAGAGCGTAGGACTGGGATGCGGAGGACCCAGGTTCGAGACCCTGAGGTCTCCAGCTTGAGTGCGGGCTCATCTGGTTTGAGCAAAGCTCACCAGCTTGGACCCAAGGTCACTGGTTCGAGAAAGGGGTTACTCGCTCTGCTGTAGCCCCACGGTCAAAGCACATATAAGAAAGCAATCAATGAACAACTAAGGTGTCACAAGGAAAAACTAATGATTGATGCTTCTCATCTCTCTCCTTTCCTGTCTGTCTGTCTGTCTGTCCCTGTCTATCCCTCTCTCTGAATCTCTCTCTGTCTCTGTAAAAAAAAAAAAAGAAGAAGAAGCAATATGGAAGTATCTTAAATAACAGTTTTATTATTTTTGTCAGGTATTATTTAATATATTTTCATTAATAATTTAAAACTCTAGTTTTAAAATGTTATAATCTATTTTTATGTACCTCTTTTATTGTTCTTATTTAAGTATTAAATGCATGAAATAATAAACTACCTTTTTGTATATTGTTTTCTTATACTTAAAACAGTCATAAGGGCAGAGAACCGGTTGTTAAATTATTTGAATCCCACCACTGGTACAAACTTTCAGGTAGAAGATAAATAAATCCTAGGGATATCACAGACAGCATAGTGACTATAGTTTACAATACTGTACTGTGTATTTAGAACTGCTAAGACAATAGATTGTAAAAGTTTTCATTCCAGGAAAAAAATTTTTAACTATGTGTTTGGTGGATGTTCCCTAAACTTACTGTGGTAATCATTTCACAATGCATACAAATATCAGATCATTATGTTGTACACCTTAAACTCATACAATAATATATGTCAATTATATCACAATAAAACTAGAAAAAAAAAGCAAACCTCAAAAACAGAACAAAACAAAAATTACAAAACAGAAATTCTGATCCTATTCATGAACACAGTCGACAGAAGGCAGAAAAATGTGAAGGAGGAAGCACGAGGCAGATTTGTGTTCCGTGAGAGACACTACTTACTGGTCCTGCACTAACTGTGCTACTTACTAGTCCTGTAATCACTGTGCTACTTAGGTCAGTTCCTTAACTTTGATAAGCCAGTGTCTGCATGTATAAAATGGGAAACATATTTAACTCATAAGTTTTGTCCTAAGAATTAAATGTGTTAACAGTGCTAAAGGAGTGTTTGCTTGATCCACCACAGACACTCAGTAAAGAGTGGACATCATTATTACAGAGTGTGGGAGGAGGAGTGACATTTCCATCATTTCAAAATAGTATATTCACTATTGCCTCCTTCTAGTACATTATTTTAATTTGGTATCCAAACAAAACAGTATATAGAGTACTGCTGTCATTTTGAACACTTTAAAAAGTATCATGATATATTCTGAAGAAGTGTTTTAATAGTTCCTAGAATCAAAGTAATTTATTTTCTATAGCTAGAAAGGGAAGTTTGTATCATTCATACACAGGATATTTATGTAGAAGCTGCAGTTTTTAACCAGATTTAGAAAAAATAATAATAAATCAAATGGCTTAATTAAAGCCCACAAAAAAATCAAAATAAAAAAACCCCGCAAAACAATGGGGCCATAAAAACTGGAACCTTATGTTAACATAGAAATGTTCTCAAGCATTCTCTAAGACAAGTCTACTGCATTTCAAATTCTAAATGGGGCATGTGGGGTTATAATTCTAACCACAAATTACCATTTTTATCCTGGAGGGAGAAGAAAGTGCTTTTCAGAAATACACGCATGGAACACAAATGATACGTGCAGAAAGCGGCCAGAGTTGAAAGAGCCCATGCAGCTCACAGCATGCTAAGTCAAACGACTGCGCACCGAGCTGCAGTTCTTAAAACAGGGAGGGAGACTGAACAATGGAACCTATCCAAAGGGGGCTAAAATGCAGTTATTTGACTTTTAGAGAAACCAAATAAGATACTTCAGCTGCAATATTCCCACTTATTTAAATAAAACTCCTGGATAAATCTCTCAACATTGTCATAAAACCCAGTTCTAGTCTATGTTCTCTCAGAATCTGAAAGCATACATAGCACCAAGTTGTCTCAATGTGTACTCCCACGGCCAAATTTTCCATGAGCAGCTATTATATTTTATGTCAGATTAGACAAAGAGAAAATCAAGACAATAAGCCTTATCAGGATCAAAGAAAAGCAAACTTCACAGTTTCATTAACCATTAAGGTGGTTTAATGATTAAACCAAATCAAACTGTTCCTTTTGTTTTACAAAGAAATTGGAAATGTTGCTCGATTTGTCCTTATCATGTAGTATATAGAAAGGAGAAAGGACAGGTAGATGTTAAGGGAAATAAGGGAAATGGCATAATTGAACTTTTATAATGGGCATACTATAAGGATTTCTCCTTAATGAAATGGGTTAGCAACCTTCTACACCAATTTCAACATTGGTTCTAATTTGAGATAACTGGGTTCAATCTCATGGGGTTTAGAAGTAAAATCAAACTACCTTTATTCAACTGTTTTACAGTGACTTAAAGTGATGAAGAGTGGTAAAAAAGACAATTTTCCAATTCAATCAATAATTCATCACTTCCAACTGTTTTCTTTCCCTGAATCATTTCTTTATCATTTATCATACAGCCAACAGACACATGATCGCTGTCTCTCTCTCTCTGTCTTTCTCACCCTCTCTTTCACACATACATTTACTCACACACAGGTACTCACAGATACAAAATAACACACTCCTTCAGAATATAAGCTACTTTGATATTGCTGAATTCACTTGCAAGTACAAGCCTGATTGTCAGGAATATTCTAATGTTTTGGACAAGTCGATCTGTGCCTTTAGCTTTAGGTGGCAGGTTCTGTGGAAACGAGACGGAGGTGGCCCTTCCATGTACTGCAGAGGCACATCAGAGAGCACTGTGGATGGCTGTCAATCTAATTTATGCCGTGCAGTTTGACACTGAAGGAAGGTGGAAGGACTGAAATCTCCTCACGCTCCAATCCGTGTATCTGCATTAATTTTAAAGACCCAGGATCTCCGAAATGCATGTTGAGACACCTAGTGTTCCGCGGTAGCAGTTGCAGAATCTTCACTGGATTGAGGTCTGTGGGGTGATTTGGCTGTGGTTCTAGTTATCCAGTTCTGAGCCTGGTTCTCAATCCTTCTCACTGATTAAGGGAGCTAATTTATACCCATTAAATGGACTTTTTTGTTTCTTTTCTAAAAAATTGACTTTAGCGAATGAGAGGAAGGGAAAGACAGAGAGGGAAAAAAATGGATGTGTTGTTTTACTGAACCTATCTCCTTACTTGTACAGTAGATAGAATGACACCACAAAGGAGGGTGGGTGGCACTTAGGAAGCGATCAATACAGGGAAGTTCGTGTTACTGGGAGACACACTAAAAGGTTGGGTGTAGATTTGGTAATTATATTGTTACATTTATAAGATACAATTTCTTAGAACCTGATTCTATGTCCTCCCCATCCAATTAGGCCAACTCTGTAAAAAAAGGTTAGGGCCCCACCGGTGAGAAGGTGATTGAGATAATCCTTGGAAATCAGAATCGACCTGTGGTGGCGCAGTGGATAAAGCGTCGACCTGGAAATGCTGAGGTCGCTGGTTCGAAACCCTGGGCTTGCCTGGTCAAGGCACATATGGGAGTTGATGCTTCCAGCTCCTCCCCCCTTCTCTCTCTCTGTCTCTCTCTCCTTTCTGTCTCTCTCTCTCCCTCTCTCTCTCTCCTCTCTAAAAATGGATAATAAAAATAAAAAAAAAGAAGTGATTTATCACCTGATCTGTGGTGGCTCAGTGGATAAAGCGTCAACCTGGAAACACTGAGGTTGCTGGTTCAAAACCCTGGGCTTGCCTGGTCAAGGCACATATGGGAGTTATGCTTCCTGCTCCTCCCCCCTTCTCTCTCTCTCTCTCTCTCTCTCTCTCTCTCTCTCTCTCCTCTCTATAATGAATAAATAAAATCTTTAAAAAGAAAAAAAGAAAAGAAAAAAAAAAAAGGAAATCAGAATCACCTGGAAGAGGTCAAAGTCAGTGTTTTACACTTGGTCTTATACCAAAGGCCAAGAAGCAACATCACAATTTGTGTTTTAAAGGCTGGCACACAAAATCCTACTTCTAGATAGCTAATCTAATCTAATCTAATCTAATCTAAATGACTGCTTATCTTTTCTGCTTTTCCTATTTTTTTTTTCAATCTCAGGCCACACCTTGTTAGCGGTGTTTTTATCCCACCTACGCCCCTTATTTATAGAGATTTTGTCAACCATCCTCCATGGTGAGTATTCCTCTCAAACGGGACCTTCAGGAAATTTTACTTGTTATGAAAAGTTAGGCTCCATTTACTCTCCAGTCTGTCCATATTCACTTGCTTTTGACATGTCTGGTTCAAAGTACACTGGAAACTAAGGAGCATGGCTAATGGTAGCTCCTAGTTTGGTGAAATACAAGAAACTTCCCTTTTAGGCTAACTTCATAATGTTCATGCTCTCCATGGGCACTCTGGGGTGACTGAGCACTTACCATACATACAATAGATGCCAGCCTAGGGCAATGCATACACATGGTGCATTTGAATGCAGCCCAAAAAGTGATGTCTAGGGTTGCCAGATTTAGTAAATAAAATACAGGACAACCAGTTATATTTGAATATCAGAAAAACAACAAAATATTCTTCACTCTAAGTTCATCCTATGGAATATTTAGCAACCTTGGGACCTAAAGGTGGAACTGACTGAGCACTGGGTTTAGTCTTTCACGGGTTTTGCAGATCACCCCAAATGGTCCATAGAATTCACTTGAGCAGGACTATAGGCTTATCACCTTCACAGAACCTCTCTGCGCGGTAGTCTGGCTGACAATCAGCCAAGGGCACCAAGACTAGTACTGGTTGCTTAAATGCTGCAACACTGACAGGCTGGTAAACAGAATCTCTCTCGTGTCTATCCTACACCAGCTCACATCCTGCCATTCCCCAAGGAACCCCAGGACCTACTCACAATTCAATAACTAAAAGATGAAAGCCACAACATGGATGACTCTGGAGGGCATTCTGCTAAGTCAAATAAGTCAGACAGAGAAAGGCAAATACTGTATATTCTCACTTATATGTGGAGTCTTAAAAAACCAACAAACTGAACTCATATAAACAGAATGGATGGCTGGTTGCCAGAGGTAGGGGTTGAGAGAGAAGGGAAATGGGTGAAGGCAGTCAAAAGGTACAGACTTCCAGTTGTAAGATTAATAAGTTCTGGGGAGTTGATAATACTATACTACACAGTTAAAAGTTGCTAGGAGAGTAGATCTTCTAAGTTTTCATCACAAGAAAAATTGGTAACTGTGAGGTGATGGATGTTCACTAAACTTACTGTGGTGATCATTTTATAATACATACATATATACATCATTATGTTGTACACCTAAACTTATACAGTGTTATATGTCAATTATACCTCAATAAAACTGAAGGGGGTGGGCTGTGCTGGAGAAGCAGAACAAAGTGATGTGTGCCTTCAAATAGAGTTAGGAGATGACAAGTTTTGGTCTCGCTGTCAGAGAGATGACATTGTTCCTCACTCTAAGACAAAAATTCACATTGAGAATATTAAAATTTATTTGTTTCCTTTAAGTAAACTGATTTCTATTCCACATAAATATCAATGCTTGGGTTGATTCATGTTGCTGTAATAGAATCAGGAACTCTAATATTATAGCTAAAGTGAACTTTGTTTCATCTGCTCCTGTGCCTCCCCATTCTGCCAAAACACATTTGATTAAAAAAACAAATCTGAGGCCCACAGAAGTTAGGCAGGTGCCCAGGGTGTCACAGATAGTGGCTGAGCCAGGGCAGAAGTGAGGAAGATCTTCAACTCTTGGTCTAGAGCACAGGTGAGCCTGCACATCTGGCCCATGCATATGTCTTTTTTTTTTTTTTCTTTTCTGAAGCTGGAAACGGGGAGAGACAGTCAGACAGACTCCCGCATGTGCCCAACCGGGATCCACCCGGCACGCCCACCAGGGGGCGATGGTCTCCCCCTCCGGGGCATCGCTCTGCCGAGACCAGAGCCACTCTAGCGCCTGGGGCAGAGGCCAAGGAGCCATCCCCAGCGCCTGGGCCATCTTTGCTCCAATGGAGCCTCAGCTGCGGGAGGGGAAGAGAGAGACAGAGAGGAAGGAGAGGGGGAGGGGTGGAGAAGCAGATGGGCGCTTCTCCTGTGTGCCCTGGCCGGAAATCGAACCCGGGACTTCTGCACGCCAGGCCGACACTCTACCACTGAGCCAACCGGCCAGGGCTGGCATATGTCTTTTTTATCCATCCACTGCCTGTTTCTGAATGCCTGTGAGCTAAGAATGACCTTTAGTTTTAAAAATGATGGTGGAAAAACAAATGAAAAGATGAATTATTTCTTGACATGTGAAAATTATGTGAAATTAAAATTTCTGTCTATGAACTTTTTTATTGGAACACAGGCACATTCATGTATGTATTCTCTATGGCTGCTTTTGTCATGAGAGTTGAGTAGTTGAAACATAAGGCATGGTTCCCCAAACCTAAAACAATCCCTTTCTGGCCCTTAAAAAAAAAACTAAATAAAGGGCCTTAATAATAGCACCAGCCTTCATGCCAGTGGCCATTTTGATTTGTGGATGCCCAACTCCCACTGATCAGTAAACATTTTAGCTATCACCCCTGCACACTATCGGGTGGCAGCACATCCACACAAGAAGGCTGAAGAAAGTAATTTCTGACGGTGGCACTGCAAAACAGGGCAGTCCTTTCAAATGTTTACAGCTGATCAAAATATCATAGGGTAATAAACACCTCCCTGACTTAGTGTTCAAAGTCCCCCAGGAGAAATGTCCTTGTAATCTGATGTGGTGATTATTAACAGGATGTAAACTTTTACTAAATCACTAGAACCCCATCAAATGGAAAATCTCACTTAGAATATCAATATTTAAAATAAAAAGAGTCAAATGTTCATGGTCACTGACAACACTGCGGGAGACTGCTGGGGAAGGGGGAGGGGCAGTGAAGGAGGGGATGGGAGATAAACGGTGATGGGTGAAGACTTGACTTCCGGTGGCGAACACACAATGCAGTGTACAGAGGATGTGTTGTGGAACTGTGCACCTGAAACCTGTATAATGTTGTTAACCAGTGACACCTCAATACATTCAATAAAAAGGAAAAAAAGAGTCAGATGTTACTGAGGGGAAAGGGCTTAGAGGTGAGGAGCCTTAGGGTCCAAAGTATAAAATAAGCAAATATAGAAAATAATCTAAAGATATTATCCTAATTTTTTAAATTAATTTTAATGGGGTAACATTGATAAATCAGGGTACATATGTTCAGAGAAAACATCTCTAGGTTATTTTGACATTTGATTATGCTGCATTCCCATCACCCAAAGTCCAATTGTCTTCCATCACCTCCTAACTGGTTTTCTTTGTGCCCCTCCCCACCCCCAACCCCTCCCTCTCCTCCCCTGCACCCCATAACCCCCACACTCTTGTCCATGTCTCTGAGTCTCATTTTTAAAAATTATAATTACTAGAAGACTAAGAAACATGTTTACTTTATTATATATTCATACGACTATGTTATTTACATATTACATACATTATAATATGTAAATATTATATTTATGTTTTATATATGCATACATATATATGTCATGAAAGGCTGGTTCAGGAAATAGACCTTACTTATGCAATGATACGTAGCAAAAGCCTAAAAAGACTAGGAGGAGAGAGAGCATAGGTAAAATTATATGTGTGAGAGTGCTATTTACTACAAATTATAGTATATTATCCCAAAATTGGAAACAATCTCAATATCCAATAACAGAAGATAATTAAATAAATTTTGGGGTACAATGTAGTTGGGCAGTGCATTCATTTAAGATACTGCCACAAAGAATTTGTAACAACATGGGTAAGAAATGTAGAAATCATTAGTAAAGAAAAAAGAAAGATATACAACCTATGTTTACATATTAAAAAAAGTCCTCACTGAAAATAAATCATACATAGTAAAAAACAAGAAAATATTATCAAATTTTAAGTGTCCTCGGCTGCTGAAATTATAGATTATATCTTTTCTTTCCATTTCAATACATATTTCAAGATTTATAAAAGGATTGTATATGATTTTTATAATTAAAATAAACTAAGTAAAATTAAGAAATAATTAAATTCACAGGGGAAAAGGAAAACCAGAAATACATAGTTTAGTAGCTGATGCCTAAAGAAACACATCAACACAATTTAAAACATACACACATCGGTGATAGAAAATGATTTGACTTTGGGTGGTGGGCACGCAATGCAATCAACAGTTCAAATGATATAGAGATGTTTACCTGATACCTAGGTACTCTTATTGATCAATGTCATCCCACTAAATTTAATTTTCTAAATAAAGAAATAAAAACTTTTACACATGGACAAAAGGAAAAGGAAGTCTCAAAGTCCATTTCTGAACGTCCATGTCCAGGCCCGCGGTTGCAGCAGCTCGGCTTGCAGTAATCCGACCAATAGATGTCACTGTTCCACTTCTTAACTTGGAGCTCACTCAGGATGCACAGCTTCCCTTTTTATATTGAAGAACCAAAAACTTGACAAATTTCCACGTCATCTCATAAAAGATTGTAGATTTTTCATCTTTTAGTTCCATTCTAAACCTCCTATTACAATGACTGGGATTTCGAATGCTTTCCTAAAAGGACATACTATGTGCCTATGGTTTTATGGTTATGAAAAGTACAAAGTTCTTCTCTTGGTTGCTTGTAAAAACTGTCACTCATATGAACATCACAGATCTAACCCACACTCGTCAGACATATACTTCCAGTCCTGAAAGTAATGAACTGGAAAGTATTTAAAGAACTCAGGGGCACAAGGTTGTTAACAAGCATGAGAACTTATTGGGGGGGGAGTGCTCTTGGATTCCTAATGCTCATCCCCATCTCTGCCAGGAAACTGGGAGCTGAAGAGGGTGAAGAGGGGTGGTGAGAATGAGGGCAGTCTAGGACATCCTATCAGGCCATCTACAATGTAGAAATAGCTAAAACTCAGTCCACTGCTTTGTATAGGGTAGTCAATGCTTCTGTGTCAATGACTACAGGAATGAATGAGAAAGAAGGCTGTGTTTTTAAATGGGTCATCTTGTATTCAGCAGATTTCCTGCCAAACTGATCACCTGTTATTTGAGCAGCTAGAGAGACTGAAAGGTTTAAGAATGTACAGGAGAGACAGACTATTTGGTTTTACTAGAGAAACCAGAGCCTATCAGTCAGCTAACATATGTCCTCACAATTTTAGAAAAATGATATTAAGAAGTGGACTAGCATCAAATGAGTATTCCCTCAACAAGGTTTAGGCAGCAAAGTTGATGTGAACAAAACTCTGAAAAGTTCAGATAAATTGTAAATACAGTCACTTTCTAGCACACAAACTTCAGCTCACCAATATCTGTTTTCTGCAACCAGTTGATTTTTAGACAATGAACCCCAACCTGCCATATACACAAAATGAAACTTCAGCAGCTTTACAAACATGATTTGCATTAAATGCATATTAAATGAACCTCTGTTGACTGCAATGAATCACAGCAGAAACACAAAGACTTCTACTTACATGGAGTTCCAAGTACAATTCACTTCTGCTTGTCTTCTCTCTCTCCTCCTGGAGCAGAAAGGGACAGGCTGGTCCAGCTCTATGGCCCAGGACCCAGGCAGCTCCATCCCTGATGGGAAGGTCTTTAGTGGTTGACTGCTCATTGAAGCAGTCCCGGGAAAAGCCCTCAGAGGAGATGCCTAGACAAACACAGAGAAGACCTTCAGCAACACAGTGGCCAGAAAAAACATCAAGCCACCCTATCTAGGGGACTCCTGTGTGAGCCACTTCCACTACCTCCTACTTCCCTTTGTAAGTTATGTTTTTAGAGTTTCCTTTCTTAATAAATCTATTAGCTCAACTCTATGCTCTCAACTATATGCTCCTTACACTTGCTTACCCATCCAGGCTACATAGATCCTTCTCATTAGGACAGAATCGAGGGGTGGGCTAGAAGACAGAAGTCAGAAGGCTGGCTTTTTGGCTTTCCTGCTGAGAGGTATCACCTCCTAAGCCATATTATTTGCGCAGCTGCTAGAGAGCCAAGTGTTTGTGTCTTCTGGGGATATGAACATGCTCATCTTCGTTTGTGGGGATTAAATCATCATATGTGGTGCATATTGGCACTTGGTCAGTTTGTTAAATGAGTGAACTCACTTTTCTCATCTCTAGAATGAGGGTGCTATGCTAGTTCTTATCTAAATGTTAGGAAGGTAATAGTCAAGTATGTGCCAGGCACTGTTCTTAGCCCTGTTCTTCTATTTGTTAAAAGCACCCTATAGGTAGGTAACACTAGTGTTCCCATCTTAGAAGTAGAAACTGAGTCACAAAGAGGTTATCACTGATCAACCTCAATATTTTGCTCAATATCACAAAGTCAGTAAAGGGTAACCCCAGGCAGTTAAAAACCAGCAGCCAGGCTCTCAATGACTAGGCTATATGGGCTCTGCCTGGCATTCTCTTTGTGACAATGTGTGTCCTATAACAGAAGGACTTTGTGGTCAAACAAGTGTGAGAAAAGCGGCATGCTCTGTCTTGGAGCCATGATTCATATTAACATATTAAAGACCTGAGATGCCCTTTAGTGAGGAAACTTCGCTCTGTAAAATAGTATTTTCCAAACTTACTTGTCCACAGAATCCATTTAAAGGAGCACCTGATAAACATGCTGCAAGCCATTAGTGTTCCAATGGAACACAGTTGGGAAAACACTAGGTTAGATCACCTCTGAAGTTCCATATGGCTCTCCGTTCTGAGTTCTCTCTTAATTTCTGGTAAGCAACCTCAGCAAAATATTACACACCTAGGCAGAAGTTAAGGGTTTAGACTCAGTGCACTTGCACAATAGAGATCACTGTTGGATATATGATAGGGTGTTTATTACACATATCCTTGTAATAGCGTCTCTTTGGCAGTGACCCAAAACCAGCTAATGACTTCCGCCATGCTGAAAACCTGACTTACCAGTAACTTGAGCTGAGAATAAGTCAGCTAACAAAGGGATCTTGGGACAACATGCTTCTCCTTTATATCAGAGTAGCATTTGAGAAGAAACAATGTTTAAAAACAGCCAAGGTTTTGCTTTTTGGTTGCTTGTTTGGGTTAGTTGATTCCCAAACACTTCAGAGATAAAGGTGAGGCAGGTCACAGTGTCCATATAGCTGGCCTTTGGTAGGCTGTCCATAAAACACTTTTCCGCTGCTACTGAGAAAAAGAGAGTCCAGGGCCTCGGGTGTCTACTCGGCAGACATAGGATGTCCAGAATATTATAACCAACCTGAGCCAGATGTCTTAGAATGAGAGCCTTTTCAGTCACCTGGCCTCACCCTGCCTATACGCCCCTCACTAACTCCCCTCTCCAGGGTTTCTGTTTGAGCCCCCTGTTCTGCAGAGTGCCCCCACACCGGCTCTAAAAGGAGCACTCAGTAAAGTACCTCCACTTTATCTTCACTGTGGCCCCGAGGGAAGGCTGCCAAGCCATGCCTTACTAGATGAAGAGATTAAAGCTCAGACCTCTTCTGACTTCCATTATATGGCTCATTACCCTCCGAGAACACTTCTGCTCACATTTGGCAAAAAAACGAGAAAATAGACCTTTTTACGTTTATGGTATACTCTCACCATGCTACCTTATCTCCAGAAATGTTTTCATTATTAATCCCATCTCTCATCTTAACTTAAGTCCCTCTATTTTTCATTTTTTATTTTGGAATAGCTGCCAGCTTTGGGCGGTTTACACTGGTTAATAAAACAACAGAAAAAGCACAATATACATCACAGAGAACACCTAAGGTAAAACATCTAAATCATCAAAGGCACATTGTCTGGTGAGTAGGGGTTCATCATTTAGGGATAAGAGAGTGGTAAATTCCCACGAGAACCAGGATCTGGTGTTCTTAGATAAAATTCTGCTGCACATGCAATCCCACTCACTAACATTGCATTAGTGAGTGCAATTTATTCTTTAAGCAGAAGAAAGACACCACAAAGTTTAGGTAGAAACTATATAAAGTAACTCCATATTGGAAATAGCTTTAATTTTAAAAAGCCAATTCCTAATACCCAGTGTTTAACCAGACAAAATCCCTGTGAAGAAAACACACAAGGTAAAAATTATGACGCGTAGTAATTTGGGTGAGGATCAGTTTGACAGCAGAGGACCAAGGGCAGGAATAAGGAACATGAAAAGGTTACTCTCAAACATCTGACAAGGTACGTAAGACACAGGACAAATTCACCATTAGAAAGGACATAGCAAACTTATAAAGTAAGTCTTTCAATTGAAAGTTTAATAATACCAACACGAGTTTTTTGAATAGTCCGAAATAAAACACATGTCTATACTTATTATAACAGGTAGCAGCCACACTACTCTATTCAATTGGATAAATTTAATACAGAGAAGGAAAATTTACCTAAAATTAGATAAGTATATTCTAAAAAAACAGTCAAATGTCATTTAATTTTCTGATACAAACAGATTTTGAGGTGTTTGATTTTTATTGACTATTTTGTAAAAATGTTTAAAAGTCCTATCAACTTAATCATGTATCTTTCCCTGTCACGTGCATATTGTAAATTTGTTTTTTACTCAATATATATTGCTTACTCCGTTTCTCAAAGACATTCCAACAGCTTGATGAACCACACATACACACACAGGTTAATTCTACAGCTGACCATGATTAATAACAACACGACACAGTTACAGTACAGGAAGCGCAACTTACCTTGGAACCACTTGGAAAGTCTGTGCTTGTCTCAACCATTCACATGATGAGCTGCACTTCCTGATGCTAACCTACAACATCAGACTGGGGGTTTGCTGTCAATTGTCAATACAATGGAAGCAGAAAGAAAGGAAAGGTATTATGCCATTTACAACTGAAGGCAGTATCCAGAGCTTATCTTTCCCAACATGAATGTCTCTCTACCTATGTCACACTGGATTATTGTTTCCACTTCTTTAATCCCTCCCGGTATTATAATTATGATGCACCCAAGGCCTTTCCCAGTTGTCTTGGTAGCTCTCCTTCCATTGGCCCATGGATGCTAGAGTTGGCCTTGTGACTTGGTTTGGCCAGTTGAATGTGGATAATGTGACAGTATGCCAACCCTGAGCCAAGGCCTTAAGAGGCAGTGTGTTTTTACACCCTGCTCTGTGTTTTTGCCATCATTATTTGACATGCATGCCCTAGAGAGCCTGGAATTAGGCAAAGAGCAGACCCAAACAGAGTCCTGCTGCCTGGAGCCAACCTCAGCTCAACCCAGGTCAGACCAAGTGGTTTTAGCCAATTCCTAAGCCAATGAATAGCAACAATAAATATTTGCTGTGAGCCATTGAGACTTGGGGTTCAGTGTTGAAATAACTGCCTAATATGCTCTCTATCACCTGTCCCCACCAAAAGCACTGCATCTTTTAAAAACTTGAAACCATTTCAGCTAAGCCGGCTTAAAGACTACAATTATATCTTATTTTGTAATTTGTACTGAAAACAATTATTTAGCGAGTCAAGTGAAAACTCATAGCTTACTCATTTCCTCATTCATACCAATATCCACACACAAACTACATTTCATTAAAAAGATTAAACTTATTTACTAGGTATTGCCTTTAATTGTTTAAAAAATATATATACACAGATATAAATCCCCTTTCAAAGAGAAGCTTACAAACATACAATATAATTTGTTCCCTAAGGAACAAAATTACAGTGCCTTTTAGGCTTTTTCTTTTAATTTTCCCGTCATGGTGAGCCCTCACTTGACAGCAATGATGAAGTGGTTATGCTTCCGAAAAGAGAAGAGGGGAAAAAAAAAGAATAAAGAATAAAAAGCCTGAAACTCTCATGAGTTTTTGTTCCTATGCTGTAGTTCCCAAGGCCATCCATCATACTTGACTTAAAATAAATCCAAGAGGTGAAGTTTTCCCAACCATGAAAATCAGAACCGATATGTAAAGGGAGACAGGTTGTCTTCTGTTATGTTATTCAAACATGTACTTACAGGCAAGATAGACAGCAATCAAGATGTGCAGCTAATGGCAAATGACATCGTTAAGTATTTGTAGGGAGGGTGTGTGCCTGTGTGTGTAATTATTCATGTCTATATCTAGAAAGGCAGAGCTTTGGCAAGAATATAGTCTCGTGGCTGGTTTCTGTCAATTAGCGATCAACACTCCCTAGTTCTACTGCCCTCATTTTCATTTCTAGTGATGTTAAATGATACAATGTCAGCGAAGTACATGTAATTCTAAAAGAGCCTCTTATCTATCCATCCCAGCCTCTAACTCTCCTTGTCAGGAGTATGTGGAGATAGAAATTATGAGCAAGGCAGGCAGGTAGAAGGTAGAGAGAGCAGGGGAAGGCTGTCAACGGATCAGGAAATAGGAAGGACTGGGGAGCAGGCTATTGCAATTTCGGAATCTATAAGGAAAGCATCCATCTTCATGAACAAATTCAATATTATTGATATTTAAATTCAAGTCAAAATAAAAATTAGAGCTAGAAGGAATTTTGTATATTTCTCTACCTACCTGCTCATTCTATAGGTGAGGGAAATAAAGTCCAGGAAGATTGTGGTATTTCCAACATACCCAGCTAGAGGCAAAGACAGAACTAAAGTCCAGGTTCTGGAGAAATCTTTCATGCTATTTAGAGAACATTATTGCTAATCCACAGATGGGAGTATTGAGGTCTGAGAAAAAAGTAGATGTGAATGATTTGTATGACAGGTGGGTTCAGTACCTGACTGTGACCTTTGCTAACTGTATGACCTTGGTGGAATTACTAAAGTTCCCTTTATATTCTCATTACTAAAACAAAGATGGTAAGACTACACCTGCTATTGGGTTGTGCTCAAAACTGTTTTCCTTTAAGAAACCTTTCCTGTATCCTTTACTGGTAAGGGATACAAACAAATCCCTGTTTTAAGTAAAGAGACCTTTATGCAAGGACAGCATATTAAATATCATATGCTTGTGGTAAGGACTATTTTTTGTCAAAGAAGACAGAGAGAGAAATAATTAAGCTCATAAGAATTCTCAGTAGCACTCCAGTGCAGCAGATCCCAAATCTGTTTAAGTCCTAAAAATAGAATTCACGTCATCAAATGCAACAGCTCCAAGTGTCTGATCGTCTCCAAAAAGAGCAGCTTCTCAGGGCCCTTTACAGACACCCTGTGGTGACCAAACACAAGCCTAGAACCATGAATACAATTATTTACGGGCATAGCTTCAAATTAGATCACATTTTAAAGAGGTACATAGATATATATTGTTATGATTATCACATTAACCTCTTTCCATGATCCTTTCCTGCAAAGAAGATAGATGACAGATGCAAAGCAAATATTACTCAGCTCAGGACTCATTTATGGCTGGACTTGTACTGATTATTTTAACACTGAACAACAGGGGTATGCATTTATAGGGGCACAAATGATGATTAGGCACCCTGCCTTAAACTGAATAGAAGGTAAGAGCAGATGTATCTAAATAAGGTTTGGTGCAGAAAAGGCCAAAAAGGATCAAATTTGGAAGGTTATGGGATTCACTGAGATATTAAGAGCCTCTGTTCATTTTCAGATAATAAATGCTGAAGATATTAGATGTTGGCACTTCAAATTCCTAACAGGTCAGAATTTTTGGTGTTTTGGACATAAGAATATAGTTACTTATTAAGAAAACATACTGATGTAAAGAACAAGAATACAAAACTTTTCTTATAGTATTCATTATAAATAAACTTGAATAACATTTTTCCTTCTTATGCCACATTATTTCAGTTATTACAGGGACAGTTGCACCAATGGGGAAACAAACTCTTTTTTTTTATTTTAGTTACTCATTAATTTTAGAGGAGAGAGAGAGAGAGAGAGAGAGAGAGAGAGAAACATCAGTTTGTTGTTCCACTTATTTACACATTCATTGCTTGATTCTTGTATGTGCCCTGACCAGGAATTGAACTCCGCAACCTTGGTGTATTGGGACAACACTCTAACCAACTGAGCTACCCAGCTAAACCACTTTTTAAAAATAATGTCTCCAACAGTAAAATATAACAAAAAATCCTTTAGGTCCTGGCCGGTTGGCTCAGCGGTAGAGCGTCGGCCTGGTGTGCAGAAGTCCCGGGTTCGATTCCCGGCCAGGGCACATAGGAGAGGCACCCATTTGCTTCTCCACCCCCCCCCCCTCCTTCCTCTCTGTCTCTCTCTTCCCCTCCCGCAGCCAAGACTCCATTGGAGCAAAGATGGCCCGGGCGCTGGGGATGGCTCCTTGGCCTCTGCCCCAGGCGCTAGAGTGGCTCTGGTCGCGGCAGAGCGACGCCCCAGAGGGGCAGAACATCGCCCCCTGGTGGGCAGAGCGTCACCCCTGGTGGGCGTGCTGGGTGGATCCCGGTCGGGTGCATGCGGGAGTCTGTCTGACTGTCTCTCCCCGTTTCCAGCTTCAGAAAAAAAAAAAATCCTTTAAAGTACTCAATCCAGAAGAAGACAGTAAATTATGAAAAGGGAACAAAGAACAAATGGAAGGTAGATTAAAACTCAACTATAGTAATAGTTACATTAAATGTATCACCTAAAAATCTCCAATTTCAAGTCAGAGTTCATCAGCTCTGGCCAGGTAGTTTAGTTGGCTAGAGCATCGTCCTGATACGCCAAGGCTGTAGGTTCAGTCCCTGGGCGCACATATAAGAATCAAGCAATGAATGTGTAAATAAGAGGAACAACACATTGTTGTTGTTCCTCTCTCTCCTTTCCTCTCTTTCTAAATCAGTTTTTAAAAAAATGTCAGAGTTTATCAGACAGAATTAAAAAAAAAAGAGAGAGACACTTGTAGATATGCAATCTATAAGAAATTCATTTTAAATGTAGAAATCATAAATTAGGAAAAGTTATATCATGAAAATACTAATCAAACAAAACTTGAGTGCTTATATTAATATCAGGCAAATAAACCAAAACCAGGAACAAAGAAATTCCATAATGATAAAGGAGTCAAAACTTAGGACATAACAGTCCCACGTTTGTACCTAGTAAAAGAACTTTAAAATATATAAAGCGAAACTATTAAAACTAAACTGAGAAATAATATAAATGCACTTATATTTGGAGATTTCACACTCTTCTCTTAGTAATACAACAGGTTGACTGAAAAATCAATAGAAATACAAAAGGATTAAATATTACCATCACTTTAACCTAATTGAAATGTGTAAGATACTCCATCTAGTAACTACAGAATACATATTCTTTTCAAATGCATATAAAATTTATCAAAATAGACCTCATATTGAGCCATAAAATAAGTCTTAATAAATTTAAAAGGGTCAAAATAATAAAAAATATATTCACTGACCAAAATAGAATTAAATTATATACCAATAACAAAAAGCTATCTGCAAAATCCCCAATATTTGGGCAGCAGACAACACACTTCAAAATAACTCACAGGTAAAAGAAGAAATGCAAGAAAAATTAGAAAATATTTGGGATTCAGCTTAAGCAGTAATCAGAGGGAAGTTTATAGCCTTATGTAATACTGAGTGACTGGCCCTCTGGTACTCGGTCAACTTCTTAATATTTATTACCCGGATTTAGGAATATCTGGTGCAGTTGATATATGGTTAAATCATAGGTAACAGGATTCAGTAACCTTTGCTTCTTGGTTGTTGAATGCAGAAGCTTTAGGCTTTTTGTTTGTTCGTTTTGCTTCACTAGGTTCCTAGACACTTTATTTATTTTTGACAGCGACAGAGAGAGAGACAGAGAGAGGGACAGATAGGGCAGACAGACAGGAAGGGAGAGATATGAGAAGCATCAATTCTCCATTGCGGCTCCTTAGCCAGACTCTTTTAGTGTCTAGGTTTAGGCAGGTACTGTAACAATATTCTGGAAGAAGTATAACTAGTCCAGAAAAAGAAATGGGAGATCCTGACATTGAAGGTTCCTTAAGACACAGCTGTTCCAGATCATCCTACAAGTAAAGTTCAAGTCCAATACTTTCTCACAGGCTTTTCGTTCCCAGATCTTAAGCACGTACAGACAACCAAGGACTATGAGACAGAAGAGGGAAACATCTAACAAAAATGAAGAGCAAGGAAGTAGAGAGCAAAAGGAGGAAGAGGCCGCGCCACTTTATAACTACTGGATCAAGATTTTGGAGGTGGCAACTTTCTTTGGCAGCCATATAGATCTTGTCACCTGGCTTTCTTCTGCCTCCAGACCTTGCCAGCTTCCTGTGATACTGTCCCCACCCTTTTCCCCTGGGGGTGATAATGGCTTTTTGCCATTACTGTCTTGCATTCACCTCACAAACCCATGCTGGTTTCATAATCAGTCTGGACATCATCTTTATTTACATTAAGTTATTTTCAGTTTAAAACCTTTTGAATATACATGTATTTCTGCTAGGGCTCTGACTGATCGGGTAATGGATATCAGGAATGGAGTGTGCCCCCCACCCTTTAGCATGATTGTATATTAACAAGGCATCTAGGGTGCGTGCCACCTGACGTTTACCATACCCAGCGACAATAACAGCAGCAATGTAATGGCCTGTATGATCTTTTCTAGGATATCAAAATGATCAAGCTCCTTTCAGATTATATAGTGACAGAGCAGAGAAAAGGAAAATTGCCATAGCCCTAAAGTAAGGCAGTGACAGGTATACTGCTGTCTCTTCTAGTAGGAGATGAATTGACTGGTATGAAAATAAAGCATTTTCTGAATCAATAACTGCACACAGCTCCCAGAGACTGTGCTGATGTACTTAGTAAGTATCCCATTTCTGAAATAGTGCATGTAACTTGCATCCCTGTGTAGTTGTTTACAATAATCCAGGCATTCTCTAAAAGCCATCTGTTTTCTCACAAACCAAAAGAAAATTTAAAGAGGAGGTGGTATGAATCACCATCCCTACATCTTTCAAATCTCTGATGGTGGCACAAATCGCTGCAATGACTCCCAAGGATGCTGTATATCCTTTCCATTAGTGGGGGAAGTATGGTGCCATTTCTCCCAGAACATACAGATCTGGGAGCCCAAAGAGAGTGAGAGTGGTCCTTCTCTCACTCTGAACCATGAAAGAATGGTTCTTTCATTTCTCGGTGTTTAATTTATTTATTGATTGATTTTAGAGAGAGAGAGGCAGGGAGAGAGAGAGAGAGACAGGAACACTGATCTGTTCCTGTATGTGCTCTGACTGGGGATCGAACCTGCAATCTCTGTGCTTCCAGATAATGCTTCAACCAACAGAGCTATTCAGCCAGGGCCTCATTTCCCCATGTTTCAAGAAGAGGAAAGAGGAGTCAGAGAGGAAGAAGGAGTCAGAGAGGCAGGGAGAAGGGATGGGGAGGAGGATAAGAATCAGTAGCAGCAACAGCCACCTTATAGCCTTTGAAGTAAAAAATATTTACTATTTTGCTCTTTACAGAAAAGGTTTGCTGATTCCTAGCCTAAAATGTTAACGTGTTCTAACCTTTTAACCAGGAAAACTGATTTGTGTGGATCAATCCTAGAAAAATAATTGTTTTGCTATTCAAGATCTTTATAAAAGATATATTTATGGACAAAAAAGGGATTCTACAGAAAGTAATCTCACAGCGGGATGTAATTATAAATTCCTAACTGGGCCTGACCTGTGGTGGCGCAGTGGATAATGCGTCGACCTGGAAGTGCTGAGGTCGCCGGTTGGAAACCCTGGGCTTGCCTGGTCAAGGCACATATGGGAGTTGATGCTCCAGCTCCTCCCTCCTTCTCTCTCTCTGTCTCTCTCTCTCTCCCTCTCTAAAAAAAAAAAAAATGAATAAAGAAAAAAAAAATTCCTAACTGGGCAGGTCATGGTGGGTAGTCATGCCCCAGGCATATAACTTTTTAAAATTATTTTTATTGATTGATTTTAAAGAGAGAGAGGAAGAGAAAGAGAGAAAGAAATGTTGATTTGTTGTTCCACTTATTTATGCATTCATTGGTCGAATTTTATTGTGTCCTGACTGGGAATGGAACCCACAACATTGGTGTATGGAAACAATGCTCTACCCAACTGAGCTACCCAGCCAGGGCCTACACTTCAGCAAAAAGTTTATCTTTGCTTTAAGCAAGCCCTGTCCATTGTTTTTGTGTATCTAGGTTAACACACATTTGAAATGACCACCCTCGAAAAAGCACAAAATCTTGTTAACTATTCTGTAATCCTGCCTCTCTTTCTCCCCTGTTCACATAATCTTTCTTACTTTCCCTCCTGATTTTCCTGATTTTCAAATGTATAGAAGAAACTGCAAAACTGTTATTCTCTGAAGCATTTGAGATCTTGTTTCCTGGCAACTGTCATCAGTTTGGCTCAAATAAAATCTCACAAAAATTCTTTTATAGGTTGGCATGTTTCTTGCATCAACATATTATAAGTATAGGTTGCCCGTCATAGTATGATTCATGATAAAAAAAAAAAAGTGGGAAACTAAATGCCATAAACATGATATAACCCCTTGGAGTAAGAGTTCTTACTCTTTGTTCAGTGTTTAATTAGACACCGTGGAAGCAAAAAAGGAAAAATAAGACAACTTCATTTTTCCAAAGGGTTTGCTTTCAAGTTCAAATGAATAGTTTAATAAATGTGTTGTCATATTCCATTTTACTCATTTTCCTTCTCTTAAAAAAAAAGGAAGAGACTCAAAATGAAATTACTTTGTTAAGCTGTACCAAGACTTAACTCCTAATCTAATTGTAGTTTCAGCCAGTCCTAGGAGAAAATTTTAAACCAATAAGTCTAGAATTTCTTGGGCAGCACCAGTGACATAATCTGCCTGATAATATCCCCTTCCTTCCCATAAGAAAAGGTGGCTTGCCTGAAATAATTCACTTTTTTTATTTTTATTTTTTTGTGACAGAGACAGAGAGAGGGACAAATAGGGACAAACACAAAGTAAGGGAGATGGGAAGCATCAATTCTTCAGTGCAGCACCTTAGTTGTTCATTGATTGCTTTCTCATATGTGCTTTGACTGGGGGGTACTGCAGACCAAGTGACCCTTTGTTCAAGCCAGTGGCCTTGGGTTCAAGCTGGTGAGCCTTGCTCAGACCAGATGAGCCTGCACTCAAGCTGGCAACCTCGGGGTTTTGAACCTGGGTCCTCTGCATACCAGTCTGACATTCTATTCACTGCACCACTGCCTGATCAGGCAAATAATTCACTCTTGTCTCACTATCTTTCTGTTTATAAGAACTTTCCATTTTGTACAATTTCTCAGACTGTCCTTCTAGTTGATAGATAGGATGCTGCCTGATTCATGAAGCCAATTAGATCTTCAAGTTTACTCGGTTGAATTTTGTTTTTAACACTTCAAACTATAATATGTCTCAAAACAAAACAAAACAAAACAAAAAAATTTAAGCCACCAAAATGAGTTTCATGTTTTCATGTGGAATATTAGGAGTCAGCATTGTTTTCACAATGTTTTGTTCAGCTAAATCATTATTTCTTTTCCTTTATTCTTTGAATCTATTTGATAAAAAAAACCATAAAAGTAACTTCAATCATCTTCAATTTAGTGACTATTTTTAGCATTTTATCACTACCTGAAAATTGCCTCATTTTTCCTTCACCTGAGACTATTATAATTTCAAATGTGCTTTTACTATGTCTTGAGGCTATTGTGCTAGCAGAAAACACAGCTCTTATTTAAATTGCTTAAGAGTCCTGGCTGGGTAGCTCAGTTGGTTAGAGAGTTGTCCTGATATGCCAAAGTTGTGGGTTTGATTCCCAGTCAGGGCAATATAAGAATCAACCACTGGCCTGACCAGGTGGTGGCGCAGTAGACTGGGATGTGGAGGACCCAGTTTCGGGACCCCGAGGTTGCCATCTTAAACACGGGCTCATCTGGTTTGAGCAAGGCTCACCAGCTTGAGCCCAAGGTGGCTGGCTTGAGCAAGGGGTCGCTCGGTCAGCTGTAACCCCTCCCCCCCCCCCCCCGTCAAGGCACATATGAGAAGTCAATCAATGAACAACTAAGGAGCCGCAATGAAGAATTGATGTTTCTCATCTTTCTCCCTTCCTGTCTGTCTGTCCCTATCTGTCCCTCTCTCTGACTCTCTCTGTCTCTGCCACACAAAAAAAGAACCAACCACTGAATGCATCAATAAGGGGAACAACAAATCAATGTTTCTCTCTCCCCCCTTCCTCTTTCTTTAAAGTCAATTTAAAAAAGAGAAAAAAACTGAAACAAATGTATGTCACTAGAAAAATCAATTTACTAAAAGAAAATTCACTTAATAGGCAATTATTTTTAGGAAAGCAACCAATCCATAAAGTAAGCTAAATCATTACTAAAAATAAAATTGAGTTCATCATATATTTTTTTATCCAAGAAAAAATTATCAATATCCTCAAGTTTATAATAAACATTTTCTGGAATGATTCCACCAAACAAATAATAGAATAGGAAACTCTGAATATAGCATTGCTGAGAAATTGTAAACAAGCACAAGATGGTCAATGATGACTTTAGAAGATCAAAGAAAGTCAGACTGAATTGTATTGTGCTGACAGGCATGTCAGGAGTAAGATTTTTGCTGTGGGCTCATATTTTATTTACATACATTGAAGTAGAGTTTCTTGTCAATTTGTCACAATTTGCCATTTAAAATAGTATGAGGCACTGCAGTGACTTGTTGCTAATGAATGGAAGCACCAAATAATGCTGAAAGTGTACAAAATTCCTAGGGAAAACCACAACCACCCAGATATAACATTAGGGAAAATGACATATCAGAAGATTCAGTACAATTCAAACATGAGCTGGATCCAAGATGGCACCAGCCATTGATAATGAAAACCCACAATTATTAGGGAAAATGTAATATGTATCCATTCTTATAGCGATGTCTTTTAGCTAATTTAATTTTAAAGTAGTTCCATAATTCTCCATGAAATCAAGGACAGAGTGAATTGACTGTAAAGAGAAAATAATAAACTGTAAAGAAAAAATATTGAAAAATTTGATGTAAATTAGTAAAGCTGTTAAAGTTTGCTGAAGGGATTTGCAGAAAACTTTTATAAGTATTCTATTTGGGGGCTGGGTGAGGGGGTGGAGGGACTGAGTAAAAAGGGGGAATAAAGAAAAAAACACATGCACACGGACCACAGTGTGGTGACTGGAAGCTGGGGAGGGGGAGGCGGTGCTGGAAGAAAGTATAGAGGGGATGAATGGTGATACATAAAGACTTGACTTCGGAGGTGAACACAAAATACAGTATACAGAGATGTGTTATAGAAGCATGTACCTGAAACCTGTATAATTTAGTTAACCCATGTCACCCCAATAAAGTCAATAAAAAAAGACAAAGTAAACCCAATGCTAATTTGAACTTTAATATTTGCACCATTAAAAGAAAGAGCAAAAGAATGGCGAAATTTCATTGTGATGGCTTCTGTGGTGAGCAGAAGGTAGACAGAGCCTCTGCCCGGGTTCTCAGGGAGGCGGGGAAGCTACCCTGGGAGGCAGCGTTTGCACGCTGGAAGCTGTCTTGACATATGAAGTACATGCTCTGACCTGTTGACCGGTGTACATGATGCTATCTCTCTCACTGCTTGGAGACAGGGCACCAGAAACTGAGGAGTTAGCATTAAACATTTTTATTCTGGTTCTAAAAACTCTAGGCCCAATGCTCTGGGTGCTCTGGATGTTTTGTTACTAAATGGAGATATGCTCCCAACGGGCAAGGATGGGAGGCATGTGTCTCCCCCAGAATTAGAAACAGAGACATTGTCTGGGCTGTTTTAAGCTTTCCCTGCCATAAAATAAACAGACAAAAAAGGGTAGGGGTTATGATTAATAGCATGATTTATCCTATTAAAGGGAAATGAGATTTCTGGGGACTCAGAGGGGTATGAGAGCAATATAAAGAACAGGTTATCTGAAGACTCTAATAATGTGATCCAGGCTGCAATGTTGAAAGTTCAGACCCCCCCAAAAATAAAGGTTCCCTCATCCCCCAAAGAAATTCAGAGCAGCTGAAACACTGGCTAAAGGCAAGAACAACTCGACCTGGTTAATGAATGGGGAAAGAGACCCAGTGCAGCTCCTGGCTTTGTGATCAGGTGGATAAACGGGGAATCCTGACTAAAGCTGTATTTCCTTACCTACTATTAGGATATCTAGAGATTGACAAATTCCTCTTTTCTCTTTCAATTAATATTATTTACTTTGTCTTTTTGTTTTCTCCCTCTCCTTTTTTTTTCTTACTACTATACAGAAGATATATTAATTATACTAAAAGTATTCATTTGATTCATAAGTTGCAAAATATTGAAATGGATCATGATGGGACAGAGAAATGAAACACTACCTAGTTGACTGAACTCAGAGCAGTGTCCCCTGGCATCACCTGAGGATCCCGTTCACTGTATGAGTTTGGGTGATTTCCCACTAAGGAAAAAGGTATGTGGGGTTATGCATGGCGGAACTAGAGCAAGGCTATTGAGGACCTATTTGGATGTAGAGATGGTTAGGAGAAATAAGTGAAATCTAGAAGGTGGCTCTTGGAATGGCTACCTATTTCCGTTTTGGGGAACAGCTCTTAGAATTGAAGTGGAAGCTCTGAGTAGCTATTCTTCTATTGCAGTCTGGACTTTTTGGAGCTGAGTGGCCACGAAAAAGCTATCTGATCTAAGCTGATGCTAATAAATTTTATAAAAAGAAAAAAAAAAGTAGGAACAAGAAACTGAAAGAGATTGAGGGTCATTGGATCTGGGTCATGTAAATGATAGAAAAGAGCCATAGAATCTTGAAAAAAATGTATGGGGGCGTAGCTCTCTTTAATGTGTACTTGAGTTTAGAAAAATATATAAATTTCATCATTTAAATCTATTAGTTGTCAAAGGAACCTTGAATGCTATGGATGCATCTCAAAGTCCCGAATCTTACCAAAACCAGTGGTCAATTCTTAGTCCTCATCTCATGAAACGTCTTGGTAGTATCAGGCAGAGTTGAACACATTTTTTTTTCCTTGAAATTCCTTTCTAGAAACTGTATTCTTAACACTCTCCATGTTTTCCTCCTAATTCACTAATTACTCCTTCATCCCCGTATTGGCTCTTCATCCTCTCTACTTCTCAGCTAGGGGTCTTAGCCTTATTATTAAGTTGACATTCGTGATCACTCTGCTGGAATTCTGTCCCCCAGATCATCATGGCTGACTTCTTTGCATAATTCAGATTTTTGCTAAAATATCCTTCCAAAAGAGAAAGCTCCTTGTCACTGCCCCTTTACCAACATTTTCTTTCTGTAACATTTTATACATCACTCTTACTGTGAACTGCAACTATATAACTAATAAGTCTCAAAGTTGACCATAGCAATGAAAGTTATCAGATCAGATTTTCTTCTCTGCAGATGGTATTATGGTAGCGACTCTTTAAAAAGAAAAGAAAAGAAAGAAATGCTAGTATATTTCAGATATTTCATGTGGGCCATTTCTCAATTACAGTAAACTTGAAATCCCAGAGGCATGTTTATAGATCTTATATTAAGGAAATAAAATAGGTTTCAACTTGGAAGCCATGTTATTGGAAATGATGTATAGCAGTGGTTCCCAACCCCCAGGTCGCGGACCGGTACCGGTCCGTGGGCCATTTGGTACCAGTCCACAGAGAAAGAATAAATAACTTACATTATTTCCATTTTATTTATATTTAAGTCTGAATGATGTTTTATTTTTTTAAAATGACCAGATTCCCTCTGTTACATCCATCTAAGACTCACTCTTGACACTTGTCTCGTAAGTTCGACAATTATATTTATATTTAAAAATACCACAGTTTTTTACGCTGGTCGCATAATTTTATTTTGTGCATTTATCCGTCCCACCCTAAAGGCTGGTCCGTGAAAATATTTTCAGACATTAAACCGGTCCGTGGCCCAAAAATGGTTGGGGACCACTGATGTGTAGAATGCAACATTGGCAAGAACTCTGAGGCCACATTCAGGATCTCTGGGAAACAATCTCAGTGATTGGTTAGTAATGCCTCCCCTGATGCATGAGGAAAGAATGGTGGTGTGTGTGCCATATTTGCTATTCTTTGACTAGGCTCTTGTATTCTTCTTTTGTCTCATGTTCTGGCAGTTCTTACTCATTGGCATCCTTAACAGCCAAACAAGAAAATGAGATATGAAACTCAAACAGACAACTCAAATACTTGTGACTTTGGTAACAATTTTGATTGAGAAGAAGGAAAAACCATATAAGGCTAAAAGGTGTGTTGAAATAATCAATATGTTTGAATCACCTATGTATCTCAACTCCCATAAATAGAGAAAGGAGATAATGGCATAGGAAAGAAAAGGAAATTAATTCAAACATCTGTTTGTAAGAGAATGGGACTATTTTATTTTCTTTGCACTTTAAGAAAAGAAAGATTGGCCCTGGTGGGTTGGCTGAGTGGATTGAGTGTCAGCCCGGTGTGCAGACATCAAGGGTTTGATCCCTAGTCAGGGCACACATGAGAAGTGGCCATCTGCTTCTTTTTCCCCTTCCTCTCCCCCTTCTCTCTCTCTTTCCCTCTCACAGCCAGTGGCTCGATTGGTTCAAATGTTGGCCCCAGATGTTGAGAGTAGCTCAGTTGATTCGAGCACTGGCCCCAGATGGGGTTTGCCAGGTGCATCCGGGTTGAAGCACATGCAAAGTTTGTCTCACTATCTCCCCTCTTTTCCCAAGGAAAAAAAAAAAGGAAGGAAGGAAGGAAAGAGAGAGAGAGAGAGAGTGAAAGAGAGAAAAGGAAGGAAGGAAGGAAGGAAGGAAGGAAGGAAGGAAGGAAGGAAGGAAGGAAGGAAGGAAGGAAGGAAGGAAGGAAGGAAGGAAAAAAGAAGGGAAGGAGGAAGGGAGGGAGGGAGGGAGGGAAGGAGGGAGGAAGGAAGGAAGGGAAGGAAGGAAAGGAGGGAGGAAATTAAATAATGAAATACAATGTGGAAGACATTTAAAGAATCTTTGCCATTAATAAAACATGAATTTTATTTTTTAATTTCCTAACTGTGCTGTTGAATAATTAAGCAAGGACAGACAGAGAAACCATAGACAAGGAGAGAAAGAAAAAAAATGTGGAAGGTCACTCTATGACAACACTTCCCAATCATCCAAACTCCACTCCCCACTCTTAAGAAAGGTCAGCTGATAGCCCTTGACTCCTGACATGTAACTATATCCCTTTCTTCTTTTGATGTTCTCACCAAGAGGGATTTAACTGCCCTTCCCTTGATTCATTAGATGGTTACTTCAAAGAAACTCCAAAGAGGCATCATTTGCCCAAACAACTTCCCTGTCTTAGTAAATCCAGACAAAACTCAAAGAACAATTCATCCTAAATTTCACACATTACTGTCTTTGGCCTCTGTCAGTGACCTCAGCCTACAATATTGATTACCACTCTGCCTCTTGATATGAATCTTTCAGACGATCAATCAGTTCCTAGAACAGGGAAAGAGTTATATGCAGCATAATAGTGAAAATACCCCAAGATCCACAATTAGCCCAAGAACAAACTAAACAACCTAGCAAACTTGTAATAAGTTTATTACCATTTATAATCCATTTCTTACCCCAAGGTCAAGGAGGGAATGATCTATATTCAGTCTAGGGATGGCTTCAAGACAAAGTGCATTTAATGAACTATAGAAATGATCCCTGAAAGTATAGTCTAAATAAAGTGCATTTAAGATGAGGATGGGGAACTGAGTAAAAAAGATGAAGAGGTTGAGAAGTATAGATTGGTAGTTACAAAGTAGTCATGAGGCTATATAAGGAATATAGTCAATAATACTGTAATAACTATGCATGACACCAGGTGGGTACTAGGAATATCTGGGGAACACTTCATAAAGTATATGCTGTCTAACCATTATGCTGTACACCTGAAACTAATATGAAATGATATTAAATATAAACTGTAATTTAATTTTTTTTAATTAAAGAAAAGATTAACCTGGCTGGGTAGCTCAGTAGATAAGACCACTGCCTTGGTGTGCTGAGGTTGTGGGTTAAATTCCTTGTCAGGGCACATACAAGTGACCAATGAGTGCACAACTAAATGAAACAACTAAGTGGAACAACTAAGTGGAACAACTAGTTGATGTACTAAATGTACTAAAACATTTTATTCAATCAACAAATGTCTCCAACTACTCTAACAAATAAAATATGTGAGGTTCCTGTGAAAGGATAACATACAAATCCACGATAGTTCCTATATATTTTCTTAAGACTTTAAGTGGCTAAAAGGAAAATTAAATAAATGACCAATTAATATAAAGAAATGCTCAACATCATTAGTAGTAATAAAACAAACACAAGTTAAAAGAGCAATAAAATACAACAATCGGAAATGCTGGTAACAGAACAGTGAAACAGGCGTTGTTCTCTAAAAAGGCAGGACAGTGCCAACGTGTTCTTTAGCCCTGGCCCTTCATGTGGAGCCTTGCCAAGCAAGTTCCCACTTAATATTGTTTGAATAAACAAATGAAATAAGTGCAGGGATACTCTGCTGGTGGGTGTACACTGAATAATATTTGGACGAACAATTTGGTAATAAATATTAAAATGCAAGTGATAGTCATACTTTTGACACTGTAATTCTTCTCTTAGGAATTCGATATAAAGACATTCTTTAAAAATGCAAACATCCTGTGCAAAAATGCTATCACACTATTAAAACACTGAAAAATTATACACAAGCCAAGATCCAAAATCTTGTAAGTGATCGTAAGCAGATGGCCCATTCTCTGTACAGAATATCTCAAAATAATTAAAACAATATTTATAAAATATTTGAAAATATGGGAAAAGGTTTATAAAATGTAAAGCCAAAAATTATGCATCAAGTATAGGGATTTTATTTAAGCACAGTAAAAAATAGTAAAAAAAAAAAAAAATTAAATTTTAACAGTTTTTCTAAGGGTGGTAATAATGGAAGGGTTTTTTTCTATTTTCATAAATCTATATTCTTCTATAATGATCATAGAACACTTTTGTAATGTAAAAAATAAAAAGTAAAATTCTATATTAACAAAATAGGGAGATCACTTTCTGAGGAAGATCCTTCTGACAGATACCCACATAACATCCAGAGGACGTGCATCCACAGCCCCTCACATCAGAGCTTCTCTTCTATTTTTTATTTTAATATTTTACTGTATTCAGTAAATATTTGTATATGTGTAAATCAATATGGCATTTTTCCCATTTTGTTTTTACTTTTGTTTATCGCAGTGACATTGATAATAAAGTTGTATAGGTCTCAGGTCTACAATTCTATACTACATCATCTATATATCGCATTGTGTGCTCTCCACCCCAAATCAAGTCTCATTCCGCCACTATTTATTCCTCCTTTATCCCCTTCGACCTCCCGCCACCCGCTTTTCCCTTTGGTATCACCATATTGTTGCCTGTGTCTTAGTTTTTTGTTTTTTGCTTAATCCCTTCGACTTTTTCACCCAGCCTCCTTTCTCCTCCTGTCTGACGGCTGCCAGTCTGTTCTCTGTATCTATAAGTCTGTTTCTATTTTGTCTGTTAACTTACTTTGTTTATTAGATTCCACATGTAAGTGACATCATATGGTAGTTGTCTTTCTCTAACTGGCTTATTTCACATAAGCAAGATGCTCTCCAGGTCCATTCATGCTGTCGTAGGGTAAGATTTCCTTCTTTTTTATGGTTGAGTAATTCCATTGTGTAAATCACCACTGCTTTTTTATCTACTCATCTACTGATGGGCAACTGGGCTGCTTCCAGATCACGGCTAATGCTATCATAAATAACACTGCAGTGAATATAGGGGTGCAGTACTTCTTTTGAATTAGTATTTTGGGTTTCTTGGATATACTCCCAGAACTGAGTTCACTGGGTCTTAGTTCCATTTCTAATTTTTTAAAGTAACTCCATACTGCTTTCCACAGTGGCTACACCAATCTGCATTCCTACCAACAGTGCACAAGGGTTCCCTTTTCTCCACACCCTCACCAACACTTGTTGATTTATTGATGAGTGCCATTTTGATAGGTGTGAGATGATATCTCATTGTGGTTTTAATTTGCATTTCTCTGCTGACTAGTGATGTTAAATATCTTTCATATCTTTATTGGCCATCTATATGTCACCTTGATAAGTTTAATTGAAAAAAAAAACCTGAACAGTACTGAGATAAAAACAGGCATATATATAGATCAATGGAACAAAATAGAGAGCCCAGAAATAAACCTATGCCTTTATGGTCAATTAATATTTGAAAAAAGAGGTAAGAACATACAAAGGGGTAAATACAATCTATTTCATAAAAGGTGTTGGGAAAAGTGGACAGACACCTATAAAAAATGAAAATAGACCACCTTCTTACACCATACACAAGAATAAACTCAAAGTGGTTTAAAGAATTAAATGTTAGACTCTAACCCATAAAAATCTTAGAAGGAAACATAGGCAGTAGAATCTTGGACATTTCTTTATATTGTTTCTGATATATTGCCTCAGGCAAGAAAAATAAAAGAAAAAATAAACAAATGGGACTATATCAAACTAAAAAGTTTTTGCACAGCAGAGGAAGTCATCAACAAAGTGAAAAGACAGCCCACTGAATGGAAGAACATATTTGCCAATGATACATCTGTTAAGGGATTAATATCCAAGATTTACAAAGAACTTACACAACTCAACACCAAAAGAAAAAAGAAAAAAAAACAAAACAACAAAAACCCCTCAATTAATCCAATTAAAAACGGGTAAAGGACTTAAATAAGGCATTTTGATGACTAACTTTAAGTTTTTTATTTTAAAATTTATGAAATCTCAATTAAAATCCTTCTGCTACTACTTTAGCTATTTTCCATTTACTATTAGTGAGTATAATTTGTCAGTATCTTACGACACTTAAAAGTTTCTGTATTAAAATATTTTTCATGCCTTGACATTTGGTATAATTTTATTAAATTGAAGTTTTACAAACAATTCCTCTACATTTTCCTAAAGTTCTTTATGTATAGCACCTAAGATAGTTATTCAAAATAAATGAGATAATATATGTAAAAAAATAGTATATAACTATAAACTTATTTATTCAAATGTTAGCTTGAAAGTTTTGTGGTTTGCCATTTCTTACCCTATATTTATTTCTAATGGCATATTTCCCTCCCATTCTATGAACTATTTCATTTCTGTTGTGTTTTCCATGATGCTTTGCATATGCTCTCTAGAAAGTATACATATTTTAATGTGCTTTGTTACATACTTTCAACCCTACCAAGGCTATTTAAAATATAAAAATTTGTTATAATTTTATATCAAATATTTAAAGGCCCTCTGAAATGCAAATTGAAACCACAGTGAAAAACTACTTCACACCCACCAGGATGGCTATAATAAAAAAGACAAATATTGTAATAACAAGTGTTGGAAAGAATGTGGAGAAACTGGAATTCTTATACATTGCTGGTGGGAATATAAAATGGTGTAGTGGCTTTGGAAAACAATCTGGACTTTTCTCAAAAGGATAAATACGGAATTACATTATGACCTGGCAAGTCTATGCCTAGAGAGTATAATTACCTAAGAGAAATGAAAACATATAACCACACAAAAACTTGTATATGAATGTTCATAGTAGCACTATTAATAAGCCAAAAGGTATAAACAACCCAAATGTCCATCTACTTATGAATAAATAAAATGAGTTATATATCTATATAATGAAATTTGGCAATAAGAAGAAAAAATATTAAAAATATTATGCTAAGTCAAAGAGGCCAGTTACAAAAGACTACATATTGAATTATTTCATTGACATAAAATGTCTAGAACAGGCAAATCTGTGGAGGCAGAAAGTAAAATTAGTAGCTACCTAGCACTGGAGGGGATTGTGGAGAAATGGCGAGTGATTGCTAATGAGTATAGGGTTTTTAGAGGAGGTGATTTAATGTTCTAAAATTGATTGTAGTGATAGTTGTATCTATATCTCTGAACACACTAAAAGCCACTGAATTGTACATTTTAAATAGGTACATTGTATGGCATGTATATTATATCTCAATAAAGTTGGTTTTCAGAAAAGGCCCTGTGAGTAACCATTTTATATAAATTGGTAGTATTATATGTTAGTGTAATTTTTTGGAAAGACCTATAACACTAACAAAATATTTGTATCTTTTCACTATTTATATTTATATAAATTTGCTTTATTATTATTTTTTTATGAGAGGCAGACTCCCACATGCACCCTGACCAAGATCCATTGGCAACCCCATCTGGGGTCGAGGCTTGCTCAAGTACCCTGCTCTTTTAAGCACTTGAAGCTGACAAGCTCATGCAAACTGAGCTATCCTCAGCACCCAGGGCCACACTCAAACCAATTGAGCCACCTGGCTGCGGGAGGGGAAGAGAGAGAGCAGAGGAGAGCAGGGAAGAGCAGGGGAGAAGGAGGGGGAAAGAGGCAGATGGTCACTTCTCCTGTGTGCCCTAACCTGGAATCGAACCCAGGACAGCCATATGCAGGCCAACGCTCTATCCACTGGGGCCACCAGCCGGGGCCCAAATTTACTTAAAAGAAATCATTTAATGGAAACAAAAAGCTATGTGAATAATGATGTTAACCACAGTATTTTCTAATATTTTCAACTTGGAAAGAATTTAAATGTCTAACAATGGATTAAGTATTATAGTTCATCTACATGCTAAAATATTATAATCTATTAAAATTATAAACTATGATTAATAAGATTGTATTGAAATATAAAAATTTTGAGATAATCATGTATACATATGAAAATATATAACATATAAAATAAATGACTGATGTCATATAAAAAAACCTATCTCCATAAAAAGAGTTGAGGTAGCTGGATTAGAGAATACTTTTACTGTTGTCTTTTTGTTTCTCTTTTCTAGTAGTTTTTTATATAAATTTCTTAATTAAAAACATTAAAATTGTTATTGCTCCATTAAACCAGTAGTAAGCTCAGCAATCTAATAAAATTAAAAGGTTCCCTTGAGATATCTAATGAAGGAGCATTCAGTAAATGTGGGGAAGAATTCCCGGCACCAGTGTCTAATTTTAAATCTATGACAAAAGTCACTTTGATGACATTAGAGGTGAAAAGGTGGAGTCCAGCTCTTTAAGTGCCTGGCACATATGTTAACTGTATCTCTGGATGCATTATCTAGTATTTTTCAAGTGCATGGTAACAGTCATTGCTGCTCAATCAGTAGAAGTGCAAGATATGGTCCTCGTTCCCTCAGGGCTCACAACTGAAAGTTAAGTTAATAGCAGAATAAATAATACTTACATAATGGGAGTGTGCACACAGATACTGTGAATGTGGTTTGCTGTGAAGTGATGTGCGGAGATGATAAAAAATGAACATTCAGAGCAGAGAGAGGTATGCCAACCTCTAGGGCAATCACTACTGTACTGACACGTCAGAAAGATCTAGCCTTCATATTACAGCTGCCCTCCGTAGTGTGGGTAGACGAAGAAGTAGCTGAAGGTAGAAGGATGCTTACCAGAACCTTTGCTATTATGCATGTTGACAACAGACAGGATGTATATATTTTGCAAGGAACAAGAAAACAAAATTCTTACAGGCAAAGTACAATAAGAATATTTAACAACCTCAATGCACATGTACCTAAACTGTAAATAAATTTTTTCCAATGTCTACATTTGTTAGTGTAGTCTGGATACCCCACTCCCAATGCTTGACCTGTGCACTGTGTGATCACTTGTCAATGAATAACTCATTTTCTGAGATATTCTTCCCCAAAGGTCAATTGGCTCCTTGATATGAATTCAATCAACTTCCACATAGGAATTAAACAGAATGAGTATTCCCATGCATTCATGACTTAGGTCCACTACAAACTTTGAGTCATCTATTGTTTTGAACTATCTAAGCATCTTATCTTTTCAAATAGTAGTTAATAAAAATGAAGCAAAACTGTAAAGCTGTTGAAATTTAAGATCCTTTCTATCTACCCTTTTAAAAATTAATTGTTTTAAACTAAGGTGCCGCAACAAAGAATTGATGCTTCTCATCTCTCTCCCTTCCTGTCTGTCCCTATCTGTTCCTCTTTCTGTCTCTCTCTGTCTCTGTCACACACAAAAAGTTAATTGTTTTATTCTCCATTATTAAAGTAGAATTTGCTTATGCTGAAAATTTAGGAAATACCTATGAGTAGAAAAAACAGTCAGCCATATACTCCACATTCAGGAATGACTATCACCAATATTTCAGTGGATTTCATTCTATATATAATTTTTGTTGCCTTGTATGATTTCTTTAAGAAACATAGCTGGGAACACAGAGGAAACAATTATAAAGCCTACTTTCCCCAATGACAGTTTTTCCTCCATGAAGCACAGCCCTGTTCCCCAACCTCCACTTCCAGTCATCACTGGGTTCCCAGAGAAACATTACCCTGGGTCGTACACTCAGGCACCTTCCTCCACAGCCCCCACCACATCCCATTTTAAACATACTACTCCCCACCTCTGTTACTACCCTCTCCCTCGTAGACAAGAGCCCCTGGGATAATACTGCCAGCCACTATCAAACACAGATATACCATATGAGTTCGAGCACTGCATGTTGCTTATTGGGTTTCTGGTGGTCCATCTCCGAGCCACCTCTAGGGCTACATCAGTTTCTCCAGCTCTGATTCCTTCCAGATCATCACCTTATAGTTCAGGTCCTCCAGGTACTTTGAAGCAGAGCCTTCCTTCAAAATGAAGCCCTGACTGAACTGCTCCAACTGTCCCTTTAATTATTCTCATTATGTTTTTACCTACAAGTGTGGGAAACAAGATAAACAGCCATCTGCCAACTCCTTAGCTCAGGAATTGCTCCAGGCCCAGCAATCCCCCCACCCTTTCTCACCAGACACACCCAAGTCCTACTCACTCTCTGTGTATGGGTTCCTAAGCTGGTTTTCTACCTTTTCCCTGCTTTCCTGCTCTTTGGATAGTTTTGTTCAGAAACTCAACTCGTTTTCCCTCTGAACCTGCTCTGACTCAGAGGTCCCAGGGCACTTCTGCTGGTGCCTGCTCTTTGTCTCAATGCTCCACAAGTGTGGACAGGGGGTCCTCAGCCTCTGCCCAGTCCCAGCCTGCAGGGTAAGACTCCTGGGAGTTCCTGCTTGTCCAAAACGGAAGAATCAAGCAGTCCAGGACTCTAAGGAAAGTGCCATAATAGGCTAACTTCAGGCCAAAGATGTAAGATGAAATAATTGGCCTCTCACTTCCTCACAATTTATGTATTTATTCATTATTTATTTTTTATTAAGTTAGAGACAGGAAGGCAGACAGGCAGAATACCGCATGTGCCCCAATTGGGATCCACCCAGCAAATCCCTACAGGGTAATGTTCTTCCTATCTGGGGCCACTGCTCTGTTGCTCAGCAACTGAGCTATTTTAGTGCCTGAGAAAAGCCAAGGAACCATCCTCAGTGCTTGGGGCCACCTTGCTCAAACCATTCAAGCTATGGCTATGGGAGGAGAAGAGAGAGAGAGAAAGAAGTTGGAGAGGGAGGGGTGGAGAAGCAGATGGTCACTTCTGTGTGCCCTGACCAGAAATCAAACCCAGGCAGGGCCAATGTTCTACTGCTGAGCCAACTGGCCAGGGCACTTCTTCACAATTTAGACCAAAACATAAATATAAAGAAGTCATCAATATCTGAATATTTTTCAAGAAATTCTCAGAGAAGTGTTTACTATGTAACGTGTAGTCATTGGATTCCCAGACATCTGTTTCTGTCACATCTGTTCCTTTCCTGGAACAAGTCATTGTTGCTTCAACCACGTGAATCAGCCAACTGCTTGTTTGTGCATACCACCAGAACACCACCCAAACACGAGTCTCTCCCTGCCTCATGACTGAAGCACTTAGGATTTCCTTCCCCTGCCACATGACCAACAATGCTCCTTTCTTGAAGACAGTCAGTAAATAAAGAGTAATGGCTGCTGCAATGTCTCACCCAAACTATAAGGCCTGTATTTCTCATCACCTGAATAAATGCACAGCCCAAATGCCCATAAAGTAGTATAATTAAAAGAAGGAAAACAATCCTACTTTCACTGATCAGTGTCAGATGTTTGACTTTGGAAATCATCTCTTTTTTTTCCCCTCCTGTTCATTGCCTATCATGTTTGACTGAAACGATGCAAACATTTATACAGTTACTATTCAACCAGCCATTGAAAAGTTCAGGGGTCTGGTTCCCGAACATACCTTAGAAGGTAAGTGACCTATGCTCAGCTCTAATTCAATGCATGATCAGTGTATATTGATTTAACAAGTAATATTTACATGGTCATCAAAACTTAATTTATCCAGTCAGTCAAAATACTGATTAAGCACCTACTATGCCAGACACTGAATCATGAAATACAAAGATAACGAAGATAAGTCCTTGCCTTCAAGGAGTCCAGCAACCCACAGGGAAAATGAAGAAGAACATAATCTCTTGGAATGTAAGTGTTACAAGGAGAATGCTAAGGAAATAAAGAGCAGAGCTACTTAAGGCAGTCCAAGGAGAGTGGGGCCGAGGGTTCAGGAATGGGATACTTCTCAGGAGAAATCATGCTTGTGACTTGAAGAATAAGAATCAACTTGGCCAATCAGAAGGTACACATACATGTAAAAGAATGTGTATGCTCAGCAGATGGCATGTGTTTCACTAGAACTGGAACGTGGGCTGCTTATGGAAGAGATAGGTGAGGACCAGGTGGCTAAGGCCCTTGTGTACAGGCTTGCTAAGGAAACTGAGTTTCCTCCTCAAGTTACAAAAATATTTTGATTAGATGAGACCTGATGTCTTGTCAGCCCACTTAACCACCTCGCCCCTGCCTTTTAAATACAAATGGTTTTCCCACAAGCTGCAATGCTCTAAGCACTGGAAATCCAGCTGTGGACAACACCTGCATCAAGTAATTATCTGGAACAGCTTACCTGGTTCCTCCAGACGTCATCTTCTTTACTCTTCTTTGCTTCTCAAATCCCTAAATCTGTTCTTAGCTCCCATAGTGCTGCTTCTGGCCATGTGTTTAGTTACCACTTAGTTCTCTTTCTGCGTCACTGCTTGGCTCCTCTTTCTGGTCATGTTACAGGTATTTCCCAGCACAGTAACCTGTGACCCTCTGCCAGCAGACCCATGGTTGCATCACTATTCAGCTAGAGTCTTTCACACTCATGTAATAATAATGTTCCTCAGGTGGCTCTTAGCTGTGTATGAGTTTTCTCATGGTGGATGGAGATTATAGACCTTCACTTTAAAGACACACACACACACACACACACACACACACACAGGAAGATGAGATCTCTAACCATAATTTTAGCTATGTCCCTGGTGTTTGGTTTGATTAATTCTATGACACTGGAGTTCACCTGCAGACTAGGAAGCCTCGTTTTCTACTTTCTTTTACATCTTGTTGGAAAAACCCTCTAGCTTTTTAAAGTATCCTTGGGTAATATTAATTCTTGTTTCATCCAATGACAAAACTTGGAAAACTTTAGATATGCATCCCACTTCCCATGATTAAATTGCTTTTGTTCATTATTTGGCACTTCATTCTAACCTCTCCGAGCACAACTGCCTGTGATAAAAGCAGTAGTAGAGGGGAGTTCATAATAAAGTCCCAACATAATTATATAAGCTGCAAAAGGAAATGATACCAAATATGAATTTTTTCCCCATGGAAAATATAAAATAGTGAGAAAAGTATAGACCTTGGATTCAGAAAGGTTACTATCTATCCATTTGGACAGGTTCTTCATCTATAAAATGGAGATTATAGAAATCCCCCTCCCCAAAGAGTTTTGTGAGGAGTAAGCAGATGAAATAGTTACAATATTTTATATAGCACTCAAAAAATGGTTCATACGTTTATTCCCATCAATACTACTGCTGCTGCTATTTTTACTACCGTAACCAATGAAATATGGCACTAAAGTCAACGACCCACCTTTGAGATGAGCTAAGGGATGACCCAGCAAGGTTTAGAAATGTTCTATTTGAAATGAAAGATAATCTCATATTAACAGGGAAGAGAAAGTATAGTGTAAAATAGTGTAAGGAGAAATTAAAAGATCTAATTTTGAGACTATTCCAGTAGTCAAAGGGGACTACTAGTAATGTCAGTCAGGACAGACAGTTGACAGGGCAGGAAAGAGGAAGAGAAATGGGGGTTATCTTACCCATTGAATGATGGAGTCAGCAAAACAAGATAACCAAGTGTCCTAACAGTTACAAGAGAAGTTACAAAGGGGAATCCTGAAACCCTGTCTATTTGTCCTGATAACAGGGAAGCAAAGCCTTGAAGCTAAAGGTATATAACTCCTAAGACCTCAGTAAGTGGGGCTCCCAGACTAGCTGAGTTTTCCTGCTTGTGCCTTGTGCCAAGTGTATCGCTTTGCTTAATAAACTGCTTGCTTTGCTCGAACACTGCACCCTACCTCCTGAATTCTTTCTTGCGAGCCTGACAAGAACTGTGGAAGGAGAAACCGCAGGGACTCAGGTCTTCTCCAGTAACAATATGTCTTTACTAGTAGTTTCTGGATGATTAACATAGTAGAAAATGTTTTAACTACTGAGTGCTGGCAAAGAACTTCCAGCCCCCAGTCTCCCCTCCAAAAGAAAAAAAAAACAAATCCAGGTGACACTGCTGGAAGCTATACACCCTCAGATTCTGGCAATAACAACAAAAGCATTTGTAATTTCCTGTCATAAAGAAGACAATGCAGAAATCCTGCATCTACTTAAGAATAATTTAAAATCTGGAGGTTATAGAAACCATAACTGCATTTTTGATTACTGGCATTCTGGAAAATACAGGGGCTGTCTGTGAGATTTACAAGATGTATTCATTTTTTTCGGAGTATACTTATTTAATGAGGATATGCTATTGAACATCTTTTCCCCAAAATATATTATTTAACCTTAACAATTACTGTTGGAAAATCTCAGTATAAATTGAGATCAGTATTTGTTCCTTACACCTCAATGAATTTGAGTCCACTTCAGAGATCAACATTTTTAGATACAGAATAAGAAATTAAAGTTAATAAATGAATCATTAATAAATGGTTCCAATAAGTAAACAGCATTAACTTCTGTTATGTGTTTCACAAGATAATCATACTGCAAATAGCATTTTTGTACCATTCTGATGAGCTAGAAAGTACATACTTAATCTCCTTAAAGGAAGAACCACTAAAGCAAACAATGGTTATAAAACATACTCAGGGTCTTCTGGGGTTCATTTAGAGGTTTGAATTTTCTCAGAGAAAGTCCAGCCACGTGAGGAAGAAAGAAACAAGCTGCAGCCACACCTAAGCCCTTGAAAGAGGATCCTGGGGTGGGGGCAGCAGTCACCAGTGGAATCACTTGTGTCTTCTGCCCCTTCCCACCTATCTTGCCCATCCCTCTAGCCCATGCTGCTTGGGATTTGACATATGTGGCCAAAGAACCACATAACTTCAAAAATAATCAACCAAACTCTTCTCCCAAATTCACTTATCCAGAGTTTACTTTTTTAAATCAATTCAGAATTTTTTTCTATAACCCCCCCCCCCCACACCACTTCTCTACATGAAGTTGGATAAGGGGGGAATGAATACTGAGTTGGAAAAAATAAAAACCATACTCAGGGCCACAGAGCAAATTAGTGTTTGAACTAGGAATAAAATTTGGATTTGCATTCAAATGCCTATTATCAGGTCTAGGTTACAGAAAAATACTCCCCCCTTCATGACTCTATAAAGAAAATCTTTGTTCTCCCAAATCTAAATAAATATGTGTTGTGAATTCAGACAGACTTTTTCTAAAACTTTCTGATTCTGTCATAAGATAGAATCATATGAATTCTGAGCAAATGTGAATACATGTTTGTGTCATTTTAAGAAATGCTTTTAGATTACAAAACACGGCTTGCAAACTTAAAATCATTTTACTCATTGCTTAATATCCTCCATACAAAGTTTTAGCTTTTTCTGTTTTAAATACTAGTTCCCACTAAGCAATTATAACTTAAGGGATTTTCTCATTAGTTTTATTAATAACTTCCCTCACAGTTTAATATACACTCTATTTAGAACCGCTGATGATCCCCTGCCCAAACACGAAGATTCTCCAGGGAATTCTAAGAAGTATGTCTAAAAAATTAGAACAAAATAAGTATGTCTAAAAGATTAGAGCTTATGACTTCCAATAAGCACCAGCAAATAGAAGATTAAAAAAAATGTCAATGTCTCCCTCAAGGCTGAAATTCATTTATTTTACATAGCTCATTTTTCTGATTTGAATATAAAGTTAGTATTTACCTCAGTACCACAAAACTGTGTTTAATGGGAACGAGGGACTGACTGATCTTGTAGGAAAGAAGAAAATCTCTTCCTCTTACATTTTAATAATGTCCATCTTAGATACTTAAAGCAAAGAGCCTTAATTAAACAATGTCCATATTAAAGGTTAGATGCAGTATTTTCATATACTTTGGCTAAATAATATAGATTAAATATTTCTTGATACTGATATAGCTTTTTATTGCATCATCCAATTTTTAAAGATCTGTATAAAATCTTCATAAAAATACAATACTCCAAAGTCTTTATAATGAAAATAATCTTTCTAGCTGAAGATTATTTCTAAACCTTCCTTTACAAAGAAACACACTAATGCTTAGTTTTGTCCAATATAATTAAATGAATATATTAATATTCAGATAATATGATTCTTAAAAACTTGAGATCAGCAGCGCTACAGGTTACAACTGGAGGACACCTGAGCTAACTTGTCACTACCTTGTCATGTGCCAAGCCCAGCAATGACCTTCACCAAGAACTCTCCTTTAAAAAGAAAGAAAAAAGAAAAAAAAAAAGAATTCTTCTTTCATAGTTCAGCCCATAAGCTCTAGAAAATTTAAAGCATTTATTAAATAAAGAGGGATTCCAATTCTTATAATCTGAGTAGATTTCTCTCTAAACAGAAACCTTTCTTTCCCCACCTGCAGCCAAGAGCAAGGGCTTCTGCTTTCCAGCTTACCTTCCTCTGGGGCTACTGACCTCCTGTGTCGGCACTTCCAAATCGTGGGAGCTGGAACCGACTGATCGTGTCTTGGGCTATAGTGGTAGCATGCACCCATGGTGCCAAAGGGCGGGGAGCCTGCAGCAAACATGGTGGGTTCTCAGGACAGCGTGAGAAGAAAGAACGTGCAGAGGATGTACTTCCCCTGCTCCGCTCCATCCAAGGAGCAACTGGTGCAGAGCCACTGGGAAGCCTCTGCCAAGCGTTAATGAGTCAACCTTCTGCTTGCGCTGCGGGCAGACAGGTTTCACCACTTTACAGTCATACAAATGACAATTTTTTTACACCAACAATATTCTTCAAGAGCTTCTTTTTTTTTTTTTTTTAATTTTCTTCCTCTTCTACGAGAAAGGAAAAGTGATCACTTTGCTTTTCAATGATGTCTTCAATGAAACACAGGACTTTAAATGTTTTTTATCTTTCGCTTTTTAAAAATCATCCCTCAAAATTAAGTCCTATAAGAACTGTCCCTTACTCTTTTCTAAAAACAAATGATTCTACTATATCTGTCTTAAAATGTGTCTGGGATTTCATTTTCAGATCTTGAAAGCCAATCTCCTTATCTGCTTCCATAAAATGACCTCCAACACAACATTTAGCCATGGATGTAAATTTGAACTATAAAAAAAAATCACTGTATAATTATCTTAATGAGACTTTATGTTTATATTGAGCCTTTCATCTAAAGAGCTCAAAGCATTTTGCTAACATAATCTAATTTTTTTTTACCATGATCTTATTAAACTTCACAACACCCCACTCAGGAATTTAATGGTAAGGATTATTACTATCAATTTTAACAGGTGAGGAAACTGAGAGATTAGTGATTACATGACTCAATTTGAGGTCATAACGCTAGCTGAAGAAACAGTTTGATTCAGGACTCTGACTTCTCTTTTCAAGGACATACCTAGCTGACTAGAAGGGAGTTTCGTGTTGAAATGAGAACTAGCTTTCACCTCTCAGAAAGAATCTGTCATTCTGTTCCAAGGTTTTAAAAAATATAAAAGTAAACAAATAAAAATTATTTTGTTTGCACATTAGGGAACACATGCTGAAGACAGCAGATGAGGTAACTCCAGTCACTTTGTTCCCCTGCTTACCCTTGCCCAAGGCCACCACCATCTTTCCCATCAATGGATCAGGCCACAATGGTATTTACTCTGTCTATAAAGAATGGTTCCAGAGGTCCCCAAACTTTTTACACAGGGGGCCAGTTCACTGTCCCTCAGACCGTTGGAGGGCTGCCACATACAGTGCTCCTCTCACTGACCACCAATGAAAGAGGTGCCCCTTCTGGGAGTGCGGCGGGGGGCCGGATAAATGGCCTCAGGGGGCCACATGCAGCCCGCGGGCCATAGTTTGGGGACACCTGGGTATACTTCTTTTTTAAACACTGGGAGAAAAGAAGTTTTTTATGTTGGTCATCTGTGTATGTTCACTGTGAGATATTCAAACAATATGGAACTGTCCAGCACAAAAATAAAAATAATCTCATGTTGCCACTCCTGGAGGTTACCAATCTGGGGGTGCATGAGTACACATATAGTGAAGCCAGACATTTCTGTTCTGCATATTGTTTTGGTTGTCCAATATTTTCTAATATTCCTTGGTCATCATTCTTTGTCAGTTCATATATATGTATAGCATTTTTTTAAGTGACTACATATGCATTTTTATGGATATATGTACAAGAATATACAAAAATTTTTTTCCCTCATCCCCTTTTACTAGTCATCTGAGTACTCCCTTTCTTTTTCTATCTTATAAACTGCAATACATATTCTTGTATGTTAACATGTTTTAAAAATATTTCTGTGGACCTCCTTTCCATTTTTGACATGATCCAGATCCCTTGTTTATGAAAATACACCTGTCATTCTATACACTGAGTTGCTGATTATATCGTGAGCCTGCAGCCTTGGATGGAAACCAGTTTCTTCTTTCTTCCTAAATCTGCTTGCCAGAAGTTTGGGCTTTATCTGTAGGATGCTACTCTACTTTATCAGTATGACTCAACCTTTTTACACTTGGAGTCTGCTGAAAATATACTGCTCACAAAAATTAGGGGATATTTCAGAATGAGTATGAAGCTATATAAAATATCCCCTAATTTTTGTGAGCAGTGTAAAATTACTTCAGGGACCGCTAAGGCAAAAATCATCGTAAGCATAAGCGAATTCGACGAAGTCGGTTGGGTCTATAACCTTCATACAACATCCAAGTGGTTAGTTCTTTCATGAACTGGCACAACATTTCTGACAGACCAGTCCATGGACTGGCTGATGAAAAACAATGAACTACAGAACATTCCACATGAGACATATGGAAGGAAAGTGACTAGTTGATGTTGTAAGAAAACAATACATACAATCAATTGCCCACATATGACTCACAGCCCACTTTCTTCAAGGCTTTAGTTCAACAAAAAGTTAAATCCTGTACTTTTACCAAGACAGAGTGGTGAGTCCTTATGTTTTTTGAGGAAAAAAGTATTTTACAAATAAGACTTGGCACATATGCTTAAATCTGAGTTTGATCATCATAATGATTGATTATATTGTGCCTCTGCCCCCTGGACCAAATGGGGAATTCAGCATCCAACTCTATTCAATATCATTATCCTTTACAACTTTTTGGACTGCCTAAAAATTGAGAACGCAAAGGGAGTGTTTTATTCCTTTGTTTCCAGTGGTATTTGCTCCAGTATCACATTTAATTCAAAATAGGTTTTATAAAGTTAATACTGATTTTAGACTATGCACATTAAAATCATTCTTTTTTTAATTTAGAAATTAAATTTAGTGGAGTAACATTGATCAATAAGGCCACATAGGTTTCAGGTAAACATCTCTATAGCATTTGAACTGTTGCATTGTGTGCCCATCACCCAAAGTCAAATCACTTTCCATCACTGTATATTTGGCCTTCTTTACTCCCCTCCCCCTGTCCCCTCCTCTGGTAATCACTTCACTTTTATCTATGTCCATGAGTCTCAGGTTTATATCCCACCTATGGGTGAAATCATATAGCTCTTAGCTTTTTCTAATTTACTTATTTCACTCAGTATAATGTTCTCAAGGTCCATCCATGTTGTCATAAACGGCAAGATATCATCATTTCTTATGGCTGAGTACTATCTCATTGAATATATATACCACATCTTCTTTAATGTTTACCCCACAGTAAACTTCATGCATGCCTGTTAGGTGTCCTGGGAGTATAAAATACAACAGGATAACAATATAAACAGCCAAGTCAGTATCCTAACATCACCTTCTATATAGTTCCACTCAATCCTCCAGCAATGTTTCAGTCTAATGGCCACTGACAATACATGTGGTGTGAGAAAGAAACCTTGTGTTTGTGTCAAATCCATGAACACTGAACTCACCCCTGTGGGCCTGTGCTACTTCAAGTATGCTCCTCCAAAATGCTGAGAATAAGGGTGTTTGTTCCAATTGCTGCCACAATCTTGCTATACAAGTTAAAAGGAGAGGGAATTGATTATAATCCCTATATACAGGGATGGTAGAAGATTGGTACAGTATAGGCTATCTAATCTTAATAATGACACTAACATTTACTTAGTATGTACCACAAGGCAGACACTGAAACTAAGCATTGCCATAGATTTACAACTAAAACTCATATTTTGGAATCATCTAGAACCGCTTTTTATTCTCTCAGTACCAGAATGTTAAGCTTTGTGGATCTACTTGTACAGTATTTTTCATATTTATCCCTTTCTGTCCAGTCACCATTTGCATTCTCATCAATTCATCAGTTGCAACCATCAGCAACAGACCTTCGTTATTGTAATCCCTTGCTGCTCTTCATTCTACTGTTTGGTTACCCTTCCTGAATCACACTGGGGTCATATCACTCCTCTGTTCAAAGGTCTTCCATGGCTTTTCATAATCTATTAAATTAGGTAAACACTCCTTCACATGATATTTAGGACCCCCTACACCAGGGGTCCCCAAACTTTTTACACAGGGGGCCAGTTCACTGTCCTTCAGACCGTTGGAGGGCCAGACTATAAAAAAAAAACTATGAACAAATCCCTATGCACACTGCACATATCTTATTTTAAAGTAAAAAAACAAAACGGGAACAAATACAATATTTAAAATAAAGAACAAGTAAATTTAAATCAACAAACTGACCAGTATTTCAATGGGAACTATGCTCCTCTCACTGACCACCAATGAAAGAGGTGCCCCTTCCGGAAGTGCGGCGGGGGCCGGATAAATGGCCTCAGGGGGCCGCATGTGGCCCGCGGGCCGTAGTTTGGGGACCCCTGCCCTACACTATCTAGTCTACAGATCTGATTTAACCAATGTTTAGTGAATGAATACATGACACAAAGTGAATGCCTACTGTACGTGGTAATGTTTCTCCAAAGTAGAATCATAACATATTAAGTATTGAACACGTCTTCAAGAGCTAAATGACAAGGTCTAGGATCTGTCTATCCCTAAAACCATAACTACCCAAAGGAGGAAAAATTAAATCTCATAAATCTGGGCTGGAGATTCTGTGGGGGTTGTTGTTCAAAGAGAGGTAGCTATTTGAAGGGATGTGTGCTTTAACACAGACCCAGATATCCAAGAAAGATATGTCCTTTCCATGACTATTCACCCTAATATCAATATTTTGCTTTCTCGTTTGGCCTGTTGGCCCCACTGAGGAGAGCCACTTAGTTAGAATTCTTTATGTTGAAACAGAAATCCAACTAAACTGACATAAGCAAAATGGAATTTATTAGCTCCTATGAGCAAAAAGTCCAGGGTTATAGGCATGGCTGGGTCTAGGTGCTTAAATAATATAAGGAATCTCTCTGCATCTTTTGATCCTGTCTTCTCCATGTGGAGTCAGGATGGTCATTACAGCTTCAGAATGATATCCTTCTACCTTAGTAACGATAAGTTACTAAGAAAGTGTCCTAGCTGCTCTAGCAAAAGACGTAAGGATCACTCCTCATAGAATAACTTGAAAAATGGGCCCCTCTCTAACTTGATCACAGTAGCCAGGTTGTGGGTCACATGACTGGGTCACATGATCTCCAGGAGATCAGCCTCATCCTTTTTTTATCCTCCTTTTTATTGAAATATTTTTGGGTGACACTGATTAACAAAATTATACAGGTTTCAGGTGCATAATTTCACAACACATCACCTGTACACTGTACTGTGTGTTCACCGCCCCAAGTCAAGTCTCCATCCTTTGCTATTTATCCCCCCATACCCTTCTCTACCTCTCCCTTGTACCCTCCCCCCAAACCCACAGTGATCCTTACCATAGAGAGTGAGAGGTGGCTCCTTGTAGGAAAAGTGGGATACTATTAGCAGACAAAAGGGAAACGGATGCCATGTGGGAAAAAACATTGAAGCCTACTGTACAAAAGTTCTGATACATGAATGAGACGGAGCTGGTCAGCTTCTTGTTATGCTGTTATAGCTTCTCTCTGCTACTCTTAGCTTCTGACCAATCAGGGAGCCCTCTGCACTTTCACCCACCCTTGTCATTTTGCATCTTCATCAGTAATGGTTTCTATGACCCTACCACTCGGAGGGAGAAAGCAGCTGCCATGGACTTACTGACTCGCCACGTGGGAACTGAGTATGGGGATTTCTTTCACGTTCCCCTGGGAGCTTAAAGTGAGGCCAGGGTGGAGGATCAATGGAGTGAAAAAGCACTTGGTCTTCACCACCAAGACATACAAACACTGCTTAAGTCTTACAGCGTCTGTTTTGTCTCATCTAATAATCTGTGTCCTTGAAGATAAATCTGAGATGGCTACTTTCATTTTCAGCAACTGCTCCACAAAGTTTGGAGGGAGAAAGACTAATATCCATAAACCAGACACTAGATTCAACAGCACTCTTTTGTCTCCCTCATTATATTCTTTGCATAAAATCAATTCAATAAGAAATGGAGGGAAAGGGGTAAAAGCAGGCTTCATTTTTATTTCTGGGAGTTTTATTTTTCTAATTATTTGGGAAGAGAAACCGTGGAGCCTTGCTTGCCACAAGGACAACTGTTGAAGTTACTGTGTGCTACTCTCACCACTCTCACCCCCTGAAATCAGAAGCAATTCAAGGAGGTTACATCCTGGAATATGCCACAGACTTCTCAAGCCCACTTCTACCCCATCACAGAAATCTGAGATAATTTAAAGGGACTGAGTTTATCAGTGACATCTCTCTTTCTAAAATAGTTCCATTCCCTAAAATAAGATTCTATCCAGGGAGGCCACCTGATATAGTAGAATGCAGTTTCAATCCCTGATCCAAACCTTACTAGCAGGGGTACCCAGCTGAAGAAAGTTAACCTCTCTAAGCCTATTTGTTTTCATCTATAAAATGGAGACAATATATAACCTTTTACAAAGACTCTTGAAGGCTTTACAAATAGTACATAGAAAGCATCTGATACATAGTAAACTGTAATTGTTAGCTATTATCATTTGGGGCAGTAATTTTTTTTTTAAATCCAGTCTTCAGAATTAGTTCTAAATGAAAAGTTATACTCTTCCTGGATTATAAATGCCAAGGGACAAGAAAATACATGTAAACACTTATTTAAAGGAAATACATAATGCAGATTGCAAACTCGTAATGTTGGGTGTCTAAGCACATACTTTTTGAATTTGGATATCTAAATTATAGTTTAAAAAATAAGAATCGTGTTCATTAAATGGTTAACTTTGTATTGTGAAATTTTCCAAAAAGCTCCCACTGTTTTAGTGACTGAGGTTCTCTCCATGTGAGTTGATCAAGGCAGTGTTTCATTAATATTAAATATATAAATGTTTAACTTCTAAATAGGACCTATGGGTAATTTATAGCCCATTGAAAAATGCCAAATTTATTTCAAAAATCATCTTTTTAATAACTCATGGTTAAAAGCTCTTCTTTGCAATAAGTCACTTTGGGACAGTGGCTCTGTAGGTCTATATATGAGATAAGGACAATAACACCAACCTTGCAGTGCAGTTTTGAAACCAGATGGGAGAACGTAGATGAAAGGGCTCTGCAAATGATAACGCACCATGTGAGTGTTCCCCTTTTGCAGCTGTGGCTGCTATAACTGCTGACTGAAAGGATTTTATCCCTGGTCACATGAAGTGTCCATCCTCATTAGAGACAGCTGTGATCAAGCACCACATGATGCAATACAGAGTTCTCACCTAGACTGACAGGAGGAAGAGAGGAGTGATGAAGAAACTAACATCACAAAGGAGGCAGGACAGGGGGAGGGGTTCAGTCTCACAGACAGGCAAGAGATGGATAAGACAAGAGAAGGGCACTGTGGGTAGGTGGTCCAACAGAGCGGCATGGAGTGTTCATCGATAATGTGGAGCCTGTGGTACAGTTTGCACAGGGAACAAAAGGATGAGACAAAGCTAGAACGGAAGGTGGGGACAGATGGTGGAGGGCCAATGCCTATGACATCCACTATATTTTCAAGCAGGCCAACTCTATATCTATTCTTATTATCCACTGAGTTTTTATATTACTTATATTCAATGTTATCTTCTATCAACCTCCAAAACTCATTTAAAAAGTCTCACAGAGGCCCCGACCGGTTGGCTCAGTGGTAGAGTGCCAGTCTGGCATGTGGATGTCCTAGGTTCAATTCCTGGTCAGGGCACACAGGAGAAGCAACCATCTGCTTCTCCACTCCACCCCTCCCCCTTTTCTCCTCTCTCTCTCTCTCTCTTTTCCCATTCTGCAGCCATGGCTTGATTGGTTCGAGCGTACTGGCCCTAGGCACTGAGGATGGCTCAATGGAGCCTCTGCTCCAGGCGCTAAAAAGAGCTCGGTTGTGAGCATGGTCCCAGATGGGCAGAGCATTGGCCCCAGACAGGGTTGTGGGTGGATCCTAATCGGGGCGCATACAGGAGTCTGTCTCTCCTCCTCTCATTTGGAAAAAGAAGGAAAAAAAAGTAGTTCTACAGACACAGCGGAGGGTTCTTATGCTTCTGCCTGCCCTTCAGTAGGCCAGAGAGAGATAGGGAAGTAGCAGGAAATGGGATGAAGAGAGAAAGCTGCAAATCCTGGCAGCATGCCCAGAATGGAGGCAGTTCAGCAGACAGAAAGAGAAGGCAATAAAGCAGCAGTGTGGGCTGCAGGCAGGTTGGAGCAGAAACCGGGGAAAGGAAAGAAGACAAATGACTGAACTACCAATTTGCAGGCCCATGAAACCTGAACTCTTCTGGATCTACCTTCCTGGTGAGTCTTCTGGCTCCAAAACCCTGGAAAGGAAAACTGATACCCATAAAAAAGCTGCTGCCGTGTAACTGCAAAGTGTGGTAAGTGCTTCATCTTGATTAAAGGCAGTGGGTTTTCTGATAAAGAGAAACTGTGGCTGCTTGACTCTGCAGAGAGGTTATAAGGCATGGTTACATGTGGGCGTCTGAGAAGACTGCATGACACATGTCACAGACAGACACGTTGGACATCAGGGGCTGACTGCAGAGAGGCTAATGAGACAGAGTCTTAGCCACAAGGGACAAGGGAGGGAAGGTGTCCCATCTTACATTCCCTGAGAGGAGGTCAAGCTGGACCTGTTTCTCTTTTAGGACTGTGGTCTCCAAATGAATCAAATAGTTGGTTGGATCATAATAACTCAACCACATATATCCATTAATTTTCAGTAATGCCACGATTAATGCTCCTCTAGTTTCAACCTGGACCCTAAAATCCTTTTACCAACTCTATTCTGTTCTTGCATGGACTGTTACTTAACCTCAGTCTCAAGAGATGGACCAGAATAACCAATAAGCTGAGTCAATGGGTAAATGCAGATCTAACTATAAAAACAATCACTATTACTTACTAAATGAAATCCAAGTGTAACTGTCTTTGTTAAACTGGATAAAGATTTTTTTAAACACTGTGAACCTTTTAAAATAAAAATAAAATCTGCAAGTGTAATAAAGCTACTCACCAAGGATAAAAGTGTTTTCAAATCAAACCTAACTCCATTCCAACCAAAGCTCCCTTCTCATTCAATTAACCACCTCCCCGGGTAAAGGCTACGCTGAGCCCAGGAGGTGATTCCTGCGTTTTCTGCAGTGATGCTTAATGATGCTACATCCACTCACAGTGTTTTTGGAGAAGTAGGTGCAACAAATCCAAGATCCTATCCCTCCTAGGGTAACAGGATGAAACAGTGGCTAGCTGTATCTCTGAGGGATGTCACACCTCTGTTCCTGCTAGAGGAGGATTTGGAAGGAGAAGCAGAAGAGGCAGCAACAAGAGAAAGGAGACAGAGGGAAGGGAAAGGAGGAGAGAGATTGAGAATATAAGTGAATGAGAGACAGAAAAGCAGATCATGGCAGAATACCCAGACATGGAAGCGGGTCAGGAGACAGTAAGAAAGGGCACCAAGGAGAGATGGGAGGGAGGCTATGCAGGCTGCAGGCTTGTTGAAACAGAAACCAGGAATAAGGCCGGAGGGAGGAAGAGGAGAGGATAGTGATGGGAGCGGGAGAGGAGCCAAACAAAGTGGGATGGAGAAACAGAGAAAGGAAACACCTTGCCCTGGACAAAGAGAGTGAAAAGCAGATTCACTAAAGGCCATGACTTCTACCATCCTCAGAAAGAGGCAACGAAAAGCTGATTAGCTGAAGATTTGGTCACGACTGTTGCTTAGACAAGACCAGACGTGAGAGCTCTAATTCTGGGCTTCTGATTCCTGAAGGATCCTACAGAGATGCCAGTGCCTCTAGGCTCCCACGGCCTACCGTTTGCTCATCACTGCATACTCTGTCCACATGCTGAAAGGAGAATGTATATCCCTATAACGTTTCAAGGTCCACTTGTAACATGTTTCACAGAGGTCATCACTGTCATTTCACTGAGACATCATGAGATTTTATGTAAGGAGATATTTTAACGCTCAGGTGACATAATTCTCAGTGGAAATGGCACTCAGGCAACACCACAATGCGATAAGCCACCAGAATTAGGGGGGTAAGAATTGAAATCACTCAATGCAATCTAAAACTATAGGTTATAAATAAGTGTTTTATATTTAAATAATCCAACATATCAAACTTTTTTTCATTAAATGAAAAAAGCTTGGTAAACCACCCATGGTAACTGGTCTGAAATAAATCTGAGGCTGGGGTAGCACTATGGGCAGGTAACAATGGTGAGATCACTAAAACACTGTTTCAAACTCGGTCTGACTTTGGGTAATGGGCACACAACACAATCAACAGTTCAAATGCTATAGAAATATTTGCTTAAAACCTATGTACTCTTATTGATCAATGTCACCCCATTAAATTTAATTTTCTAGTAAAAATAAAGAAAAAAAAACCTTGATAACTTAAAAAGAGAAAACAACTCAGTAACTCTTAGAACTTGGTCAATACCTGAGCCCTTCTTCATCACCAAATTGAAACACTTCTGATTTCTAACATACCTTTCCATTGCCAGGGCATTTTCTGACATCTACTTCATCGCACACATTATGCTGGACACCCCCAGGTGAATGATCTCACCTAGTCTCACAGCTGTCTACTGCGGTAGGTGTTATTATCCCAATTGTAGAGAGGAGGAGACTGACGCTGGGGGTGGCTGAGATCACATGGTTGGGAACTGGCAGAGCCAGGATACAAACTGAGGGCTCCGAGTTTAAGTCTGGCACAGTTCATGAGATACCAGACTGCTTCCATCATTCATACCTCAGGCCAGAAAGCAGCTGGCTATCACCCAAAAGGTAGGATGCTGGAATGTAAATATTGCCTTCTTATTTATCTACAAGCATGTCAGTATTTCACAATAAAATTATATAAGGGATAATGTAATAGACTGAACTATGTTCCCCCCAAATCGATATGTTGCCCTAACCCCTAATATCTCAGGATATGACTAAGTTCTCACACGAGGTTCACTTCCACCCTTTTGGCTCTCTGTCTGGGCAGCCCCATGCGATACGTAAGAACAAGCATCTTTTTTTTTTTTCTTTTCTTTTCTTTTTTTTTTAAGTGAGAGGACAGAACATAGAGAGACAGACTCCTGCATGTGCCCTGACCGGGTCCACCCGGCAACCCTTGTTTGGGGCCGATACTAGGACCAACTAAGCTTTCATCAGTCAGTGCCTGAGGCCAATGCTTGGAAGCCACTGGCTGTAAGAGAAGAAGAGGAAGAGAAGGAGGAGAGGGAGGGGAAGAGAAGCAGATGGTTGCTTCTCCTGTGTGCCATGACCAGAGATCTAACCCAGGACATCTGCATGCCAGGCTGATGTTCTATCCACTGACCAACCAGCCAGGACCAAGAACAAGCATCTTACAAAGGGCGGCATAAAGGGAGCCAAGAAGAAACTGAGTTGATCTATTTTCTAAGAAAGATGGGCATGATGTGAAAGGACCTGTTATCTTCAATATAAAAAATATTGAAAAAACACTAGTTATAAGAACTCAGGAATTAAAATCACATCTGATGGTCTCAGGGGTTATGTTTTTGAAGTGAGACTAGCTGATTTGCAGAATAATGAAGTTGTGTTTAAAAAATTCAAGCTAATTACTAAGGATGTTCAGGGCAAAAACTGTCTAATTTCTATGGCATGGATCTTACCAGTGACAAAATGTGCTTCATGGTCAAAAAAATGGCAGATCATGATTGAAGCTCATATTGATGTCAAGACTACTAATGGTTATTAGCTTCATCTATTCTGCATTGATTTTACTAAAAAAATGCAACAATCTGGCCGGAGGAAGATGATGAAAATCCTGACCCAAGAGGTGCAGACAAATGACATGAAAGAAGTGGTCAGTAAATTGATTCTGACAGCATTGGAAAAGACGTAGAGAAGACTTGCCGATCTATTTGCTGCATGACATCTTTGTCAGGAAAGTCAGAGTGCTGAAGAAGCCCAGATCAGAACTGGGAAAACTCATGGAGCTTCATGGCGAAGGCCGCAGTTCTGGAAAAACTACCGGGGATGAGACAGGTGCTAACATTGAAAGGGCGGATGGATATGATTCCCCCACTCCAACAATCTGTTTAAAATTCAGACATTTAATAGAGACAAATAAAAAATACTATTTGTGATTTAAAAAAAAAATACTTCAGATGAAAAGTGTGCTGTTCAACTTCGTTATACCAAAGATTGATACAACTTCAGAAGAAGGGTGTAATTTCAAAAATTATGAATTCATTTAATGGAATATATATAAATATTAAAACTAATTTTATGAAAATTTAATGGCATAGGACAATTCTGTAATACAATACAAAACAATGAAAATTTTGTTAATATAGATAAGCAATTTTAAAAGTTCAAAATATTAAGTGTTTATTTCACTTGTCGGATTAGACAGATTTATTAGTTTTTAAAATTCATTTCTGTGCTTCCAAAGTTTTCTATAATGATGAACATATATATGTATATAGTTTCTATACTGATATAGATCAGTATATTTCTATACATGCTATATATCAGAAGAAGTACATGCTTTTGTAATGAGGGTGTAATGCTGGTGGCCGAGGCCAGGCAGCTCCACATTGGATTTGGGCAGACGGTAGAGGAACTGCAGAACCAGACAGCGTTGGGCCAGTCCTGTTTAATAGAGTCTCACAATGGCAGATGGAAAAACAGGCAGGGAAAATGGCTTCTAACGGCCCATAGGGAAATGAACAGCAACAATGGCCCCTACAATGGCAGGCAGACAATCTGCAATCCACCATCCGCTGCCCTGAGTGCAAGCACCCATACCTTAGATAGGCCACACACACGGGGCGCTGCCACGCACTCACCTACCAATCAGGCAAAGTGCTTGCAGTTGGTAAACCCGCCAGCAAGCCTAACACGGCTGCCCCACAGTGGGTAAAACGTAGTTACCACTTACCAGGTAAATGCCCTCTGGGGGTAATCTAGCCTCAAGCAACAGAAACATCTCTACCAGTCACTGAATATTATTTAAGGAGATGTGAGAAAAGCTCTCTCAGATCCCAGGGGAAAACCACTGATCAGATGTAGCATGTTCTCAAGATTTTCCCATGCCTGCCTAGACCCTTTCAGACGCACTTAGGCAAGGGGCCTTGTGTGGCAGCTGTGTTAGTTAGACTTGCTCGCTGGTTTACCGGCTGCAAGGCCTCTTTGCCTGATTAGTGCGTGAGCACGTGGCAGCACCATGTGTGTGTGGCCTCAGGGGGATAGTGGATGCGCAGGTTGCCTGCCTTCCCAGGGAATCTGCCCACCAAGAGTGGCCATTTTGCAGTTTGTTTGCCTGAGAGGTGGTTTCCCCTGCCTGTGTGCTTGTCTGACATTGTGAGACTTTATTAAACGGAATGGCCCAACCCTTTTTGGCTCCGCAGTTCCTCTACCGTCTGCCAGAATCCAGTGTGAACCTGCCTGGCCTCAGCCACCGGCATTACAGGCCTCCAATAGCGTTTTCCACAGCTGGGTCAGAAGAAGAAAGTTAAGACCTTTCTTTTTCTTCCTTTCTCATCCCCACCACTAAGGCTAGCTCCCAAACTTGTCCCTCCTCCCATCTTCCTCTCCCTCTCTCCTTCCATCCTGGCTGTAAATGCTTGTCTGAAATCCAACATCCAAACTGTGAGCAGCCGAGCGTGCTCACCAAAGCAGCTCTTCTCTAAAGCTCCTCCCCAGCTTTGGCTTCTCCAGCAAGGGCTCCGTCTGACCGTACGTTTTTCCTGTTCTTCCACTATCTGCACAGGAGAAATGGGCATTTCATTTTTCTCTTGGGATTGTCTTAATGCACTGTGGTCTGTCACTTAACTTAAGATGGAACAGTCAACTGGTCTTTCCCAGACCTCAGCGCATAGGTTTCATGTGTGAAGAAGCTACCTGTGTATAACTGGTGCCAAGAGAAGACATTGTATTTCTTCTGAATGTGGCCTGCATTATGTCATTTGGAAAAGGAACCCTAGCCCAGGACTGGCATAGCATTACGCATGTTACACCCAGGATACCCACCACTTCTAAGAGCAGAGGGTAAAACGGCAATAGGAATATTCAAACCTGCAGTGTGAATTTTTTTTGGTGAAACATTAACCTAAAAAGAATTTCTGGGACCCTGGTGATCTGTCTCCTGGGAATTCCTCCAATTTCCTCTGTCTTGAACTCTTCCACCATTGTCACCAGTTCCTCCCACGTGTTGTCTGGCCCGGATTAGTATCTCTTTCACCACACGCTCCAGGTGATTCCACAATAATCCAACTTGGAGGAGGAGCCTGGGGGTCTGTTGGTCTGTGAGCACACACCCCCCTCTACTGGACAAAACATAGAGAAACGTACCCGGATGTAAACATGCAAACATGCCACAGAATTCTGCAACAAAAAGGAACATCTGAGTCCTGCCCTTGCTTTGTACATGAGAAAACTGAGGTACACAGATGTGCCATGAATCCACAGGTCACAAAGGGAACTGGAGGTTGAGCACTGCATCTCCCTGCCTCTCACATTAAGTGCCACCACCACGTGGAGCTACATCCTTCAATAGTTCTACTCACAAGGAGAGAGGACTATGTGACCGAGTTCATGAGAGTCTCTAGGTTCTGAGTGAAAACACTTTCCAAGGCACAATCATCTACAAACAAGCAGGGTGTTGGTCCAAAAGCACTGGGTTGGACATCAGAGAGCCTGGTCTCTAGTCCCTTTCTAGTGCCTGCAACCTCTGTGAGGCTGGATAAGACCACTGAATGTCTCCAGGTTTCCTAGTTCTCATTTGAGAAGTGAAACAGAGCAGATGATCTCTAATACACGTGCAATTGTAAACGAGTGGGCCACGAGTGCAAACAGAAAAATAACACCGCAGAGGAAAGTGCTTTAACTGTAATACTGGAGACCTTGTCCTAATCCTGGCTCCGGTACCAACTAGCTACTCAGCCTTAGAAAAGTCACTTATCTCTACAACTCTATGTTAGAAATAGGGATGAAACCAGAAGATCTTCTTGGTAGAAAGATTATACCTTCTAAATCCCTAACTTTGTATAATCATGAGTAATGATAACTGAGTATTGGTGCTTTCTTCAAAGGACCCTAACGCTACAGGGGCGCGTTGTGGGGCAGTTGTGTCAGGCTTACTCGCTGGTATACCAGCTGCTTGATTAGTGCGTGAGCATGTGGCAGAGGCATGTGTGCTTAGACTATATAAGGCTATTGGCCAAGGTGGATTAAGGTTGGTTGACGCCCCGGTTGCAGAAGAAAATATTGGGTCCCTTCGCATTAGAAAAAAGTGTAAAGTTGGGGCTTTGTGGGGCCCTTAGGAAGTTGGGCCCCTTTAAATCCGCCTCTGGCTATGAGTGCTTGTGCTGGAGAGAGATGAGGGACTATAGATGGTGGGTTGCCTGCCCTCCACTGTGAGAGGCCATATTTCTGTTCGTTTGCCTGAGAGGCGGTTTCCCCTGCCTGTGTGCTTGTCCACTGTTGTGAGACTTTATTAAACAGAATGGCCCAATGCTTTTCTGGTTTCACAGTTTTTCTACCATCTGCCCGAACCCAATGTGGACCTGCCTGGCCTCAGCCAGTGGCTTTACATCTGGCGTACTGGGCAGGATTCGGGGCAGAATGGTATGGGGCCACCGACACCCTCGAGGAGTGGAATAGAGGAGTGGCTGTTCCTGGTGGCTCTCCTGGTGGGGACCGTGGGCTGGGTGTTTTTTGTGATCCTGAGAGAAGAAACTAAGAACTCTGTGCAAGAAGCTGAGCGAGGTCAAGAGCTCCAGGAGGAGCTGCACCCTGAGCAGCAATGACTATGTGAACTGGAGCGAGAGCTGGAGAAGGAGGCGACCGGGTTAGAGAGCTGCAGACGGCGCCTGGAACTGGAGCATTCTACAGGTTTGTGAGTTGCAGTTTGCCCTGGAAGTCGAATGTTGGCAGTGGCAGTTGCTGGAGGAACAACTGGGGCTTCAGCTTCAGGCCAAGATCTGGCAGCCGTGGGAGCCGAAGATGGAGCTGTGCTGGCGGAGCGGCTCTGAGTCAGCGGGAGCAGGCGTTTCCAGCTCCTCTGAGGATGAGGAATCGAGCTGAAGCTGCCATCTGCACACTTGGAGCTTGGCCAGAGATCGTCCAGAAGGTAAAAATCCAGCAGCAAAGAGTACCTGCTGAGCCCCTGGTAGGTTTGTTGTGATTGTGGGGCATAGGGGGGGATGGTATCACGCTCTCTGGAGCAGAGGTGGAGAGGTTGGCCACTGTTGCCACCCACTCCTCCTTGGGGCAGCGTCTTCAGAACTCCATGACAACCCAGGAAACCATACCTTATTAGAATGAGTGATGGCTGCCATTCGTATGGTCTAGCAGAATGCTGGGGACTTGCCTCAGGCAGTGAGTCAGTGGCAGTGCTACAGTGAGTTAGTAAAGATCCTTCTGGAACTAGGTATAAAGAATGCTGCTTTCTACCCGGGATCCCACGGACCAGACAAGGAAGTGTTTATGGCCAGGATGTGTGATCTCGTCCTCTGCAGTGCCCCATCAGCCCCTTTTGGGTCACTCGGGGCTATCCTGGGCCTCTATGTGGAACAGCCTATCAATGCAGTTACACAGATGGTAGTAGATTTGTGGGAGCTGGAGGTAGCACAGAACCACAAAACTGGGAGGGCTGCTCTCCGTGTTGCCCCTCTGACTAACAAGAGAAACAGGCCTGTGAACATTACTTAAACACAGATGTGGGTAGATTTGATTGCATCTGGGGCAGATAGAGAGAAATTAGATGGCTAGTCTAATAAAGTCTTGATGGAGCTTTGGCAGCAGCTTCAGTCAGAACAGAGGTTCCAGCAGCTGAAAAAGGAGGGAGAGCAGGTGGTCCCAGCATCTGCCAGGAAAATGGCTGGTGTTCAGGTTACAGGATCCCCAATACCCATTGTCCCAGCTTGAATAGGGAGAAAGACGAGGGGTCCATCCAACAGGGACAGGTGGGGCCAGAGGCCCCATGTGAAATTGGCAATCCACTGGCCCCCTTCTAACGTGCAGCAGGTGCTGGCATTAGAAGGTAATAGGTGCTTTTTTTTTTACAGTAGCAGCTAAGAGAACTGTTAAGGTGACACAGGCCTTGAATGTGTTTGACCCCACCGGGCCCTGTGAGCTTGTTGAGGGGTTTGTATGGGGCTGTGACAATGGACAGCACACTGTGGAAAGGTGCTGAGGTTCGTTAATACAGAGCTGTGTGCCTAGTTGCCTGTAATGGACCTTTACCTTGGTGATTTGCACAGACAGCTGGGCTGTCTATTGCAGACTGACTCTTGGAATGTGATGGGGGGGCACCGGCTCCCTTGTTCAATGAACATGCCGCCTTTGGACAGTACCATGAGAGACCCTGATGGGGGGGAGCTCCAGTGGATGACCTCCTGCACCAGGAAGCTGCTCTCACCCAGTTGCAGAGACTCACCATTTTTGGTTTGAACGGACATGGCCCTGGACTATATAGGACCCCACCTATGATGGGTGGTCTTGTTGGCACCATGGGGTGAGGAGTTGGAGTTGGGCCTCCAGTTAGCTCCCTGGGCAGAGTGCTTAGGGAGACATTGAAAGGGTATCTTTGTAATTGTCATTTTGGAATGTATATAGTGTAACTATTGTGAGGTGAGCAACCCCAAAGGGGTGGAATGTGGGTGCAGCTGTGTTAGGCTTGCTCACTGGTGTACTAGCTGCAAGGACTGCTTGATTAGTGCATGAGCACGTGGCAGAGGCACATGTGCATGGCCTATATAAGGCTATGGGTGCTCGCGCTCAGGGAGATTGTGGATGTGTGAATTGCCTCCCCACCACTGTGAGGGGCCATTTTGCTGTTTGTTTGCCTGAGAGGCGGTTTCCCCCCTCTGTGTGCTTGTCCTCCATTGTAAGACTTTATTAAATGAAATGGCCCAATGCTTTTCCAGCTTCACAGTTTTTCTGTCTGCCCGAATCCAGCGTGGACCTGCCTGGCCTCGGCCACCGGTATTACATGTGTCCATACATTTTTGGCAAAGTAGGGAGCCATTAACCTTTCTATTTGTTCATAATAATATAGCTAAGAGTGTATACATCAAATTATTTGCTTGGAGTTCAAAAGAACACAAGTACGTATGCTTACTTCCAGCCTGTGTCCCGGACCAGCTCTCAGTCCCGGGCTCTGCCGTTGAACCACAGAGCTCTGTCAGCCACACGACAGAACAGCCAGGAAACCACTGCTTTCTGTGAAATAATAGGTAGACCTAGTCTATCACCAAGTTAGATAATTAATTCCACTAGTTTTAAATGGGGCTGTAGAAACTGATGTTTAAGTTTAAAAAAAGAAACAAAATAAAAGAAAGCAAGGTTGTTCTCTAAATGACCTAAGGATGGCTCTAGAAGCAGTGGGGAAGGGTCACTGGGCTAATAGTTTCAGCCCACCTGACCCCAAACCACCCCATCTGCATAAAAAGAGTGTGCTTGCCATGCAAATGCAGCTTCAAAACGAGTTCTCCAGGTGCACCACCACCCCACTGCACCTGGCTACTGCCATCAGGGACGCTGCACCTGCTGTGGACAAGAGGGAAACAGCAGGGGACTGGGAGCACTTCCTACCCAACCAGAGGACTGTCGGGTCCAGGGCAAGTGGAAGGACACTAAGAGGTAAAGGAAATCGATGACCCTAGAAGAGTTGCTTAACCTCTCTGCTACTCAGCTAGCTCGCTCGCTCTCCTTAGAAACAACAAAATCTTACAAATAAAAGCAAATACATCCAAGTCACAATGTTTTGCAGGTAAAATTAAAGCAGTCTGCACATTTGAAATATTTTGTTTACTGAGTCTCTTCCTTCAAATCATCTTCCAATGTTCCCCTTCCTTTTTGGTCCCCCAAGAAATTATTTTAAGGGTTAAAACTCAAATGATGTGCTGTTTGACCGGCACCCACCAAGACCAATAAGCACTTTAGATGTTACATATATTTAGATGTTACAACTATTTGAGGACCTTGTTCCAGATGTTCTTCTATAATTTTTTTTTAAAGGCCACTGTAAAGTTTTGAGAGTCTTTAGAATCTCACCCCCTCTCTGAAGTCCTCTTTTGTAAAGATGTGTCCCGGAAAACAAAGAGAAGAGTGATGATGTTAACTGAGGGTGCCCCTGAACAACCGTCGGAAGATCTCACAGGAAGATACGCCGGAGCACAGAATAACCCAGTTAGAGAGGAGACTGCTGGCTCTGTCGGCCGGCCTTCCCTGGAGCTGCTTCTCACCAGCATCCAGGAGGAGAGATCCCTTTCACAGCTGACACAAGAATGCACTGTCCTTCTGAAATATGAGAAAAGCGATTCCCTGAGGAGCAAGGAGGCCTCTTGGCAGGAGTGAAGCGAGAGAAACCGAAAGCTCAGCTGGCAAGGCCTGTGGTAAGAAGTGACCCTCCATGGAACGCAGTTGGAATCAGGTCAGTCCCCCAGGGTTATGCAGTACTCTTAAAATACATACTTAAAACTGGACAGCACTGCCATTGTGCATTATATACCGATACAATCACATACAATTGTGCTTCCTACTCTGTGGACCATAAATGCACGGAACATACTTACACTTCCTATCTGTTTTCTGCCTTGTTTCTCTCCACCACACATGTGCCCAGCTAACACAGGATAGAATTTACTGACTGTATTTTGGTCCTCAGTGTGAGCTCCGTGAGGGACAGGGATTCGTTTTTTTCTTTTCCTTGGTCTGTTTTGTCCACTGCTGTGTCCATTATATCTAGAACAGTGATGAATATATGGTAGGTATTCAATAAATACTGTCGAGTGAATGAATGATTTTTGAGTGCCTGGCAGATATATAAACACAAATAATCATAGTGACAGGGCTGTGTTCACTGTTACAGTTCAGAGAAGATGGTTCCCTGGCCACAGGGGACATGGCAATGTGGTGAAACAGGAGTGATTCAATATCAGGTCTTCCCTCTGCTACTTGCTTAGCAAGTTAGTCTCTCTGAATCTTACTTAGTTCTATCCTCATTCAAATGGAGATGGCAGTCCCTGCTTCCGGCCGGGATCAGTAGGAATCACACAGAAAGTACATGGCACTTTGAAGAGGTTTAAATCTTTTGGGAGATCATATGAAAAATACACATTTTATGCACATATGCTGCACACCCACATAGAAAGGAGAGGCACAAGCATAAACAGAGATGCAAGTGTTTGAGAACAATTTCAAATAGGAACGGAGAGTAAGTGCCCGCTTCTTATGTCTATGGAATGAATGCTCCTTAAACTGCTGCCTCCTAACCTCACACCGTCCTAGTTCAGGATGACAGTGCCTCAGCAAGTGGTTTCATCGACGAATAATGTTATGGTTATTTTTTTCCTGAAAATGGAGCAAGAGTTATGTTAAGGGCTCCAGAGTGTTTTGGATACAAAATTTAGGAAGGCCAATAAAACCCTATCAAAAGAAGATTTTTCTCTCTAAGTCTTAACATCTGTTTTAAATGCATTTTATCTTCTATTTTAAATGCAAGACTCTTAAATCCTTTCTAGAATAAGGTAGGGTATGAACCAAAAAAAAAAAAAAATGATTTTAAAAAAGAAAAGGACAGAAATACACCCAGTCATCTCATGGGGATTTCTGTGCAGACCTGATGATAAAGTATGTGGAGTCTATGTAAGCAATAGTGTGTACCCACAGATGTCACTGCAATGGGTGGTTCTTATCCATAGCTTTCTTTTTTCTTTTTTTCTTTTTGCGAGACAGAGAATCACTGACTTGTTGTTGTTCCACATATTTATGCATTCATTGATTGATTCTTCCATGTATCCTGACCGGGGATCAAACCTGTAATCCTGGCACATCAAGACAACGCTCTAACCAAGTGAGCTACCCAGCCAGGGCTCCAAAGCTTTCTTTAGCCAGTGCCACCCTTGCCTTCCTATTCCCCGTGGCAGTGTGACCCCTCACGACTGCCACCACTCTGTAGGTAAGCTGCTCAACCACGTTTGCCTCTTCTAGTTGAGAGGTAGGGACTACAGGGTAAGAGGTTTAGAAGCTTTCTGGAATTCTACCTTCTTTCTCTCTACCTATCTCAAAAGAGAAGGGTAGCTATATGTTTCTAAGAAGAAAAAATAAAGTTACATGATTATGAACTAATGTAGCCCCCAAAGAGTCGGTATGACACGACTGATCAAGAAAGCCTATTTAGTGATATCTCCAAGGAAGTGTCCTGTCCAGGGGAGGATTCTGAGTTTTGTTCATCTTCCCCTCAAGAAATGAATTTTCCTACCACAAGGGAACAGTACATGTTCTTTCAACAGGCTATGTGAAATGCTTGCACATTTCTCTACCCTGGGGAACGGCTTTGCTATGTGATTGTGGGCTTTCAGGAAATGGGGGAGCCCCAGGTACTGTGGCCTCTGCCAGCACCCTGCACTGCGTGGCCCTCTCAGCAGACTGCCCTCCCGCCCTGGTTCCCATCTCCACTCCGGTCCGTCACCGTGGGAGAAGGCACAGGAATGAGGCAGACAAACGAGGGGCAGCAGCTGCAGTTGGTCAGACCTGGGTTGAATTCTAGGCTCTGCCACTTACTGGCTGAGCGATGCAGGGAATTCACCTCACTTCTCTGACTTTTTGTTATTTATCTGTAAAATGAGGATACTAGCTATTGTATAGATTGTGCTTTGAATTAAATATAATATTTATCGTGGGTTCATTTCAGTGTCTGGTATATAAGTGCTAACAAATAACTGTTGTTGCTGTTATTGTTATTTTTAGCCAATGTCCACAGGCATATCCTGTCTGCTATGGCACAGGCAGGGTCAAAGTCGATGTAAGAAAGTGAAAGGAACGAAGAAACACAAGAAGAGAAAATAAGCAAATGCCTTGGCTGGGAAAAGGAGCACTCCGGGAAGTGCTCCGTCGGTGGGAACACTATCACTGACTGCCTGCCGCACTGGTGGGAATTACATTTCTATCAGGTAATCTAAAGAGGAGTAGAGACAGGATATATCACCATCTCCCGGCCGCTGGGCTGGACTCTGCAGCTGTTGTTCCTTATCCTCACAAGCTTCCTCCTGTTTCATTTTCCCTTCCTCATGCCAATGCAACGTGTAGCCTCTGCACAGACATGTTCCTCTGGGCTCACCTTCTCCTCCTTCACCGCCCCCTCCCCGAGACCAGGCTGCCGTGTCTCCCAACTCTCCCCCAGAGAGATGCTGCCTTCCTCTCGTCTAACCCCTCAACATGGATGCACAGAGGCTTGAATTAACCAAGCAATTCCACATTTTCATAGTTTAATAGATAACCTGTCTCTACCTAGCAGTGAGGATACCACTGCTGTCTGTCAACCTAGGTGCACAGCTTTGATTATTCTAATCAGTAGGGTTGTTGAAGCATGATAGCCAGGAATTAGGGCTCCTGAGCCCACTCAGAGTTTACACCCTGTGCGAGGAGGTTGACTGTAGGAGTGGCAAAGGCCAAAGAAAGGGCTCCCAGCAAACACCAGGAGCAGCAGGTACAGAACTCTGTTCTGGGCCTCTGCCGTCTCTGATCTAACCTTGCAAGGCATCTCATATTTCAAATCCCTGGAGATCTTCTTCATGAAATTTCATACCCTTTCTATTCTGTCAGCCAGTGATGTGCCAGTCATCCAGAGAATACTGCTGTCCTCTAAGGTGGGATATGGTTAAATGACAGAGACAGACAGAAAGAACATGCTCAAACTCCCACAGATCAAACTCTAGACCAGAGGAACACTGTTGCAGAGCCTGACCACTAATCTGAACGCTCAGAAACCAAGAACGGCAGGATTGAAGGAACCACCACAACAGATGCATATTGAACCCCTTTATCCACGAATAAGAATGATGCGATTCCTGGGAAACTGACTTTCCAAGACCATCCAGCCAAGTAATTAATGGAAAAGCCTAGGCTTACCCCAGTTTTCTAGAGACAAACTTGAGTTTTAATGACATTTCAAATCAAGTTTTTGTTTGTTTTCTCTGACGAGGATTCTCCGTGTGTGTGTATGTGTGTGTGTATGTGTGTGTGTGTATGTATTGTAAGGTTTCTAAAAATTGTCTAATGAACATTTTCAAGTGCTCACAAAAATAGAACCATATAATGCAGCCACACAAACATATTATTCAACAAAACAACTATCAACATTTTGCTATACTTGCTTAATACAATATTCACCATTAAGTACTGTAAAACTGTTTCCAAACCTTATTTCATGTAATCCCTACATAGTCTTTAAAAATGTGGATACTTACTTATATCAGTGCTTGTCATACTTCTGTTGGGCCCCAACCCTCAGTAGCTTTGGGGTGGGGCTGAGAATCTCCATTTCTCACGTATCAGCAGGAGACACTGGTGGTTACCAGTCTGAGGCCACACATGGAGAACACTGTCTTACACCCTCACGATGCCATGATCATATCTAAAAGGTTTAACAGTAATTCCTTGATATGATCAAATATGTAGTCCATATTTAATCTTCCTGATTGTCTCAAAAATGTCTTTTTATAGTTGGCTTAATTCAATTATACCTCAAAGTCCATACAATACAGTTGTTTGCTGTTTCCCTGAGTTTCTTTTATATATTTACTGGACCAATCAGTCTCCCCATCCCCACAACCCACCTCTTTTGTTTACTGCCTTAAAAATCTCAAAGTTGCTAAGAGACTAGATATTAATTGTTCTTACCACAAATAAGAAATGATAATTATGTGATATGGCAGAGGTTTATGTAATGCTATGGTGGTAATCATATTGCAATATATAAATGTATCTAATCAACATGTTGTACACCTTACACAATTTTACCTCACTTATATCTCAATAAAAAAGGAACCCTAGTATAGTCCCACATATGGATTTTTCTGTTTGCTTGCTCATGGTATTAAATAACTTACCCCTCTAATTTCCATGTTTCCTGTGAACTGGAAGTTAGCCCTGACTGTCTGATTATCTGTACATTCAGCTCTTTGGCAAGAATACTTCATAGATGAGGCTGTGAGTGGTAAAAATCATGGTTTAAATTTTAACCTATGTACTGTTATTTATCAATGTCACCTCATTAAATGTAGTTTTCTAAATAAAATTTAAAGAAAAATAATTTTAAACACAGATCTGAGACATACACTTTGGTATATCTGGAACATATATTTTAAAACCCTACTTTACCTATTTTTACAGCATTTAAAATAATCCATGCCCTTTATATTAAAGCATACCTTTCTCACTTGAACATTTATGGATCCCTCTTTTTTCCTAAGGAAAGTAATAATTTCTCAGAGTCCTCAGTAAGCCACACACCTGGGACCCAGTTCTTAATCACACTGGTCAGTTTACACACTCAACCCACATGTTATAAAACCTGACACGTTAACGGTATTACATTAAACACCTGCAATCTAATGAGGATCATGATTTTGTTTCTAAACCACCAAGACTACTATTTGGTAGTTACTGCTGTCTTGAAACCCACCTCTAAGCTACTCAGATGCCAAGAAAAATGTCCTCTGGCTCACACTACGCAGGAGGAGCTGCCTCTCAAGCACAGTTCGCTAGGTAGGTGGTGGTTCCGATAGTGCCCGTGAGCTGACGAAAAACAAAACAATCTGTTTGGGGATGAAATACGATATAATGGATGAAAGTGACAAGAATGAGCCATCAAACAGAATTCCTCTTGACAATAAACTCTGATTCCTAAAAACCAAAAAAGCATGGATGGCATGTGCGCCCGTGCATGTGTACACACACACACACACGAGATGGTGTGAAAAGCACAGACTCGGGCCCTGGCCGGTTGGCTCAGTGGTATAGCGTCGGCCTGGCATGCAGAAGTCCCGGGTTTGATTCCCAGCCAGGGCACACAGGAGAAGCACCCATCTGCTTCTCCACCCCTCCCCCTCTCCTTCCTCTCTGTCTCTCTCTTCCCCTCCCGCAGCGAGGCTCTATTGGAGCAAATATGGCCCGGGTGCTGGGGATGGCTCCTTGGCCTCTGCCCCAGGCGCTAGAGTGGCTCTGGTCGCAACAGAGCAACGCCCCGGAGGGGCAGAGCGTCGCCCCCTGGTGGGCGTGCCGGGTGGATCCCGGTCGGGCGCATGCAGGAGTCTGTCTGACTGTCTCTCCCCGTTTCCAGCTTCAGAAAAATACAAAAAACAAAAAAACAAAAACACAGACTCCTAAGGGTCAAATAAAATTTCCCCATAATTAGCTTAGTACAGTAGGGGGCAGAGTAATAAATGTTAGTTTCCCATAGCTCATTCACTCTGTTTTATAAACCATATTGTTGGCTTCTCTAGAATTCCATGCCTAGGGAAGGGAGGAAAAAAAGCTGGGATCTGGCAGTCAGTTGATTAATGATGAACAGATTCTCCCAATCTCTTCTCCTATTTAAATGGAGGAATAGGAGACGTTAGTACAGGCAAGCAGAGATAAATTTTTGCAGCCATTTTTTCCAAAAGTTGTGAATTGTAATAATCAACTCTGAGCAGCAGCAGGACATTGATCAAAAACTTTTTAAGGTATGAATTTTCATGAGCAGGAATGAAATACTTCAGCAATTCAAAGTCACATGTGTTGAACCAATAAACAGTGCTGGGGAAAAATTATTTTGTTATCAACACTTTTTATTTTATTTTATTATTTAAAAAAATATTTTTCCTGGCCCTGGCCAGTTAGCTTTGTGAGTTAAGAGAATCATCCTGAAATGATAAGGCTGCAGGTTCAATCCCTGGTCAGGGTACACAAGGGAAGCAACCAAAGAACGCACAACTGAGTGACACAACAAATGAAAGTTTCCCTGGCCTCTCCCCTCCCCTCTCTCTCCCTTCCTGAGTCTCTCTTAAAAATCAATAAAAATTAAGCCCTGGCTTATCCAGTTGGTTGGAGCATCATCCCAGAGCACAGAGATTGCCGGTCCAATTACCCGGTCAGGGCACATACAGGAGCAGCTCAATATTCATCTCTCTCTCTCTCTCTCTCTCTCTCTCCCTCCTTGCCCTGTCTCTCTATACCTCCCTGCCTCTCTCTCAAAAAAATTTTTTTCCCATTGATTTCAGAGAGAGGAAGGGAGAGAAGGAAAAGGAAAGAGAGAAAGAGAGAGGCATCAACTCATTCTGTTTACTGTAGTTGTTTCATTTAGTTGTGCACCCATTGGTTGCTTCTCATATGTACCCTGATTGGGGATTGAACCTATGACCTCAGCACGCAGGGATAATGTTCTACCCATAGAGCAACCCAGCCAGGGCTCAACACTTTTAATATTCTTGTTACTTATTTTATAAAAACATTGGTACTAGTATAATGCATAACACAGTTAGTTACAAATAATCCTTGTTAAAGCAAGTATTCTGTAAGGACTACTATTTATTCTGGTTTTACTTGTCCTGGGCATCAAAATCTTTTTTGCCATAGCTAGGAAAGTGTCCATAATCTGTTATAACATTACCCAGGGCATGGGCTATGCTTTAAGTTATAAAATTGACTAAAGTTCCTTTTAAGTGCCAAATATTTATCATTAGAATTTGGAAGGAGCTTCCCCACTCCCCATAAAGTGTTCATTATTTATATCAGTTGGGTTCTGGGACTGCAAACATAAAAAAGACATAACCCTATTAAAGAAATTCACAATCTACTGTTTCCACCTTCAAGATAATCTACCCATTGGGCTTTCCTGAACACTTCTGCAGAAATGCAGCAATCCTTTTGCTGTGCTGTTTCCACAGAGAAGAGTGGTGGGAAAGGAAAGCGAGAAATCTATTGTGGAAAAGAGAAACACTCTCATCGTCACTGGCACATCATACTTATATTATGGACAACTGCTATGACTATACAATTGAAAAATAAGTTTTTAAAAACACATACTGCAGGACAATAACATAAATACTTAAAGCATCAATGAAACCAACAGGAAAAGTATACATCAGCACTGGAAAAAAAACTTTACTGGCAGTTAAGCCATTTGGTCACCCTAATAACATGCCAGCTTACAGTGTGCCTGACACTGTGGTTGGCACCTTATTTACTCTTCATGAGAACTCTATTAAGTACATTTTGTTAGTCACAAAGTGAGAAAGAGAAAACTGAGGTAAGAAAGGGTGTGTAACTTGCATTAGACCATAACAGCAGAATTCAGATTCAAATATACATGCTACCCATGCTCTTCCACACTGACTCTTCAAACTTACCTCCACCCAGCTGTGTGCAAAGAAACCGCATGGTTTGAACAACTGTAATTTATTCAGTTTCCACAAAGCACAGTTTTATCAAGTAAATAGAGGACAGAAAACACAGACAGGGAGACTAATGAGTGAGATTCCTAGGGACCTTTCAGAAAGACAAAACAGCATTTGAGTCATAGATTACTTTTCAAAACAAATAAGGAAGCAAACCTTCTGTGTTAAGCAACATCAAGCATCAGTTAACTTTGCAAGACAAGCAAAGTCTAGATGACTCCTCTGTTATTACAATCACAGAATCAAAATATTTAGAGGTAAAGAGTCTCAAAGATGGATTATCCTCAGAGATTTATTCTAAGTTATTCATTTTACCAATGAGAGAATGGAAATCTAGGTACTGTATATTACCAACTACATTTCAGTTATCATATAAGGTTATTACACTTAACAGAGTCTTTATCACAATTTAATTAATTAATGAGCAAGTAAAATTTTAATTTCTTTTACAAACCTTTACTCCATTTTGACTATGAGCCTAAATAATTATATTGCTCTAGATTGGAGCTGCTTTATCCCCTTGAGTTTAGGTGCTAATGAAGTTCATTATTAATGGTACAAAGGCCACCAAGCAATTGCTTATTGGGAAAATTGCAAGGGCTCCAAAGTAAATACCTAAGTAGCTACTGTAACTCAAAGTCACTGAAAATCCAATGAAGTTTCTTGTTATCTTCAAATTGATGGTGGGAACAGTATATAGAGAAAAGGAAAGAACCAAAATTGAAGTTAGAAGATCTGGAGTACTCACTCTATCACTAAACAGTTACAGTTACAACACTTTGGATGGAATCTCATTTTCATTACTGGTACCATGAAGGCACTGGGTTGAAGGATCCCTCCCAGCTTTAATGTTTTATAAACACTGTAAGAGGTGACAAACATCAGTGAAATCACATTCTCCTATGTGGAGTTTATAGAACAGCTGCTGGCTTTTCCAAAAGAAATTATTTTTTTTTCAAATACCTTGAAGGTGTATGTTTCCAAAGACTTAGTTTTCCTGAAGAATATATAATATATCTATCTATACATATATAGATACAGTTGTGGGATCTAGCCAGTTCGCACTGGTTGGGCAGAACTGATACCTAATTTTTGTTGAGTTCGGCAAACCAGTTGTTAAAATGGAACTTGTAAGCAGGGTTCTTGCTAAGGTGGGCTCAGTGTATTCTAAGTGCCCATAGTAATGTTCATTCCATCCATAGGTGAAAAAAATTTGATGGAACTATGCTTGTAATATTTACTTAATTCATAAAAATTATTATACCTTTGATGAAATACTATATTTTAATTCCCTCACATTTGTCACTTCAGTAAACGAACATATAACATAAAGAGAAAAAGTGGCAAACAACCCGGGGTGACATGCTGTCATTTGTTTCAGCTTTGAGTTACACCCAAAATTCCCCCAAGATATTATGAGTGCGCTGGTGAAGGATAAATCACACAGCTGATGATGCTCAGATAAAAGCAAAGAAAATTGCAAATGAGGACGCCAATCAAGAAGCAATATGGAAATATCTTAAATAACAATTGTATTGTTCTTTTGTCAAGTATTATTTAACATTTTTCATTAATATTTAAAACCCTTATAACATAACCTAGTTTTATGTACCTCTTTTATTGTTCTTATTTAGGTATTAAATGCATGAAATAGTAAACTACCTTTTGGTGTACTGTTATTTTATACTTAAAATGGTCAGTAGGGCAGAGAACTGGCTGTTAAACTATTTAAATCCCACCACTGTATAGCTAGATATATATGGTTAAATATGTCAACACACTTTTTTTTTTCAGGATTAAATCCTGATAGTACCTCTAAGCAGCAATACATCTGGAAGAGAAACGAGTAACAAAGAAAAATAACACTTATTTTGTCCCTATGCAGCTGTTCACCTCTGGTAAAAAGAATTAGCTTATCTGCTTAATCTCTTTAAACTGATGGTAGAAACACATTTAATAATGTGCTGCACTGTAGGTAATGAGTAATTAAAAACTCTTCTCAAAATTAGAGTTTAGTAATATTGTATGGTACCAGGTGGGTATTGGAAATGTCAGGTAGAACATTTTGTAAAGTATATGGTAGTCTAACCTCTATGCTGTACATCTGAAATTAATACAAAATAATATTGAATATAAAATATAATTGTAAAAAATTTTTAATAATTTTTTTAGTGCTTATTGATTTTTAGAGAGAGAGGAAGGGGGGGAGAAAGAGAGACAGAAACATCAATCTTTTCTTGTATGTGCCTTGCCCAGGGATCAAACCAGTAACCTTTGCTTTTCTGGACAATGCTCTAACCAACGAAGCTAATTGGCCAGAGCAATCATAATTTTTAAAAGCGAAGAAATTTGAAACCCAGAGAATTAAAGTAATTGCTCCAACATAATATATATAATATATAATATAGTAAAATATATAATAATATATATAATATATATATATATATATAGTTTATCTTGAACTAATTTTAGTGGGTACATTAAAAAGAAGGCAAAGTAGCCCTGGTCTGGTGGCTCCATAATCATATACAGCACATCCTGGAGCACTGAGCATGCGGGTTTGATGCACAGTCAGGGCATGTACCAGAAGCAATCAACGAGTGCACAACTAAATAGAACATCTAAGTGGAACAATAAGCTGATGCATCTCTCTCTCTGTCTCTCTCTCTCTCTCAAATCAATGAAAAAACTAAAAAAAAAAGCAAGCAGAAGAAAGCATTTGACTTTCAGTCCTTGTTTTGAAGAGGTCTGAGAATGTGAAGAAAGACATGGGATGGGAACTAGTTCATTCACCCACTGAATATGTATTTACTAGTCAGTGCCAGACACTATGATAAATGCTGCAGGTACACAGATAAACATTTTGTGATTCCTGCCATCCAGAGGCTCATAATTTAATTACTGTCAAAGACTTTTTTGTAAACAACATGAAAATGCCAAGTGTTTTAAAATGAAGAAACACAAAGCACTATCTGGAATACATAGATGTAATGCCAGTGGCCGAGGCCAGTCAGGATTGATTGGATTCAGGCAGGTGGTAGAGAAACTGCAGAGCTAGAAAGCATTGGGTCATTCCCATTTAATAGAATCTTGCAACGGTGGACGAGCAAACAGGCAGGGGAAAACCACTTCTCATAGCAGGCAAACAGCAAAAATGGCCCCTCACAGTGTTGGAACGGCAGGCAACCTGCAATCTGCCATCCACCCTGAGGGCAAGCCCCCACAGGCTTACATAGGCCATACACATGTGATGCTGCCACATGCTCACGCACCAATCAGGCAAAGTGTTTGCAGCCAGTAAACCAGCAAGCAAACCCAACACGGCTGTTTTCCCCACACAGAAGGGGAAATGTTTAACTCTAACCAGGAAGATTAATGGAAAAGATGACATTTGTGCTAGATCTTCAACAATGAGTACTTTAACATGGAAACAGCATGTGCAAAGGTACAAAAGCAAAGAAAGGAAAGAAAGAAAAAGAAGAAAAGGTATTTAAAGTAAATTTTAAATTATTTTTTCCACTCTGATATGTATGAAATAGGATCTTATTTCAATTGTTATTTCCCTAACTGCTTGTGAGACTAAGCATATTGCCACATATTCATCAGACTTTCTCTTACGTAAACTGACTATCATCTATCCCCATTTTGTCCTTGTGGGTAGTTGCCTTTAATTAATTAATTTGTATAAATTCTTTATATATTTCGGATGCTAATTCTTTGTCATAAATACTGCAAACATCTTCCTCCAGGTTTTCTTATTACTTCTTTAAAATGATACAATTTGTTACAGTTAAATGATTTTAATTTCATTTAATTTTAATTTTATATTATTTTAATATAGACAAGTTCACCAATAATTTTCTTTATGGTTTGTGCTTTTAAGACACCCTCTCCTAAGACTTCCATATTTACTACTGTGGGGAAAAAGGCTGTGTTAGGCTTGCTCGTGGGTTTACCGGCTGCAAGCTCTTTGCCTGACTGGTGTGTTAGTGTGTAGCAGTGCCGGGTGTGATCTATCTAAGGCTGTAGGTGCTTTCCCTGGGCAGCAATTCTCTCAGATCGCTCTTCCGCCACCGCGAGGTTGCTGCCACCGTGGTTTTCCCTGCTCCCTTGCTCTTACTGTAAACAGCAGACTTTCCTTTGTTTATTAGCTCTTTCCCTTTTTTGTTGTTTATTCACTCGCCTGTCTTTACGAGACTGCAATAAATGGGGATAGCCCGATGCTTTCTGGCTCCGCAGTTCCTCTTCCATCTGCCCGAATTCAATGGGAACCTGCCTGCTTCGGCCACTGGCATTACAACTACTAAAAGCCGTAAAGTTTTACTTTTCACATTTTGGTTCTAAATTTACCTCAAACAGATTTTGTGCATGTCATGAGTTAGCTCCAATGGCATGAGTTAGCTCCAACTTTATATAAGGTCTACCATAAAGTTCTGTCCGTTTTTGGAATAAAACAAAATACAAATTTTTCTTACCATCAATAAACTTTATTAAATAATATAATTCCCATTATTATTAATGATTTCTTGCCAACGTGAGGGCAATTTGTATATCCCATTTTTGAAAAATGTTTTATCTTTTGATGCGAAAAATTGAAACAGTGCTTGTTTGATATCTTCTTCATTTTTGAATTTTTTGCCCTTTAAAAAATTTTGTAAGGACAAAAACAAGTGATAGTCGGAGGGTGCTAAGTCTGGGGAATATGGTGGATGCGACAGACATGCTTCTGTAGCATTTCTTCCTTGTTGAAATTTGTAAAAATTACAGTGGCGTAAGTGAACTTTATCAGTAGCCATGGGTACACTATCGCTTCACACATAAGACTAACATGAATCAACTTTGTTTTAGTTACTTTGCTACGTCAGTATGTATACATTAAGTGATAAAAATAGAGGCATACATGCACCAAATAAACATGTGCTTACGTGTCGAAACTTGTTGTGATAGAAACGGACAGAACTTTCCGGTAGACCTTATATTTTTCTTTCTACATGGATAATCAATTGTTCCAGAATCACTTAGTGAATAATTTATCCTTGTTGAGCCTTTATAATACCAGCTGTTGCTGATATTCCCAGGATTCCCTGGGAAATAGACTGAGAAGAGATTTCCATGCAGAGATTTAGTGGAGAGAGAGAGAGAGAGGGAGGCAAACTGGGCGGAAGAGACGGCCACAACAGAGGTCTCAGTGATCATACAGGAAGCTCTGAAGCTGGGGTGGCCCTCTGGTTGTCCTGCACAAGGCGAGAGGGCTGAGCTTTTGTACTGTCACACATAGACCGGTCATTGGGTAGGGCTGCCCTTGAGAAGCAAGTGGAATCTCTGGAGTCGTAGCTACCCTGGGCAGAGGGCAGTTGGGGTTGGGGATGGGAGTGGGGGAGGAGGAGGAGGAGGGAGATGACTCAGCTGCAAGCCATCAGCCAGCAACTCTTTCCACAGCTGAGGGAAGGAAGTCCTCAATCTTAATAGGGGAATCTGGGCGATGAGACACAGTCTTCACTACACAGCCTTTGTCATGTAACCACTGTCCAATTTTATTGGCTCACTATCCTTTCTACCCCCCTCCTCCTGCCCAGATACAAGCAAAGGTTATTTAGAAAGTCAAAGAGGTATGCGGGGAAACAGCTGTGTTAGACTTGCTCACTGGTATCTCGGCTGCAAGCACTTTGCATGATTAGTGTGTCAGCATGTGGCAAAAAGCAACGTGCATGCCTATGAAAAGCTCTGGGTGGTTTCACTGGGGGCGATTCTCCCAGATCACTCTCCTGCCACAATGAGGTGCAGTTCCCTGACTCCCTCAGCCACTACCGGCCACCATGAGGGGCGGTTCTCCTGCTCTCTTGCCCTCCACTGTGAAAAGCGGCTTTCCTTTGCTTATTCACTTGCCTGTCTCTTTGAGCCTCCAATAAATGGGAATAGCCTGATGCTTTGTGACTCTGCAGTTCCTCTTCCATCTACCCAAAACCAATGTGGACCTACAGGTCCTTGGCCACTGGCATTACAAGGTAGAAGAAGTGAGCCAGCTAGGATGCATGGACTCAGGAAACAAGTTACAAAGGCAAAAGAAGGGCCTTTGGAACTTAGGAGAAAGAAAGCAAAAGATGCATGCACCTAGGGTAAATAGAGGACTGGGTGGGTGTGCTTCAGAGAGAGCTCTGCTGGGGAAAGACGGGACTGGGAAAGGTTCAGGCTTGCTCAAGGGAGCTCTGGTTCACTACTCTTTTGTACTCCTTTTCCTTGAAATAATTTCCTGATGTGTCTTCATCCTGGTCTTCTGCATGCAATCCAATTTGTCAATAGCCCCCTTCCAATATGTACCCATAATTACACCCCAAATTCCACATTTGTCAGAGTATATATAGTACAGTAAATATGTTTTCAGCCTTGATCCATTACTAATGTAGTCTGGCTTTTGTTTTAAACAGTCATATCACCAAACTGGCTCAAAATCGGTATGTTGTCAACTAAAACTGAAACAAAAGTCTCCTATGTCCTTTACCTGTAAGTGGATATTTTCATCCAAGTGCAGGCTGTTTCCAGTATCCTCCTGACTTCAATCTTGTTCCATTTCCCTTCAGAAGGATTTCACAAGTTCTGATTCTGTCATCTAACATCTCTTTCTCCATCTCAGTTTTTTTCCCAAACTTGACCAAGAACATCCATAAGATGTTGAAAAGAAAAGATATGAATAGTACAAGGAGCAGTGCGGAGTCTTGTGACATAAAAACGGCCCCTTTCTACATTTTGGCACAGATCTGGTAACCGACCACTAAGAGTGACGGTTCGCCTGGCTGCAGACCCTGTGTGTTTTCATCTAGAGTTGTTTCCTTAGTCACCTGAGGCAGGAGCCCTAGAGTGAGCCTTGACTCTATTTTCCTCCTCAACTGTGGACCTAGTCAAAGTCATCTAGTTTTGAGTCCACAGAGTTTTAGAATCTATTCCTTATTATTAGCAACACCAAAGACTGTTGTAGACCTGTTTGATTCTTACCCATTTGAAATTTATCGTGTTCCCACTATTGCCAAAGCTATTTGCCTTGGAATACAAAGCTGATAGTTATTCCCCTTTAGTGATTCACCACCTGGAAGAGATGACAGTAAACAGAGTCCCTGGGGGATTACAGGGTAAATGCAGCTTCCCAGGTTTAGTCTGCTAAGAAGCTCCATTGAGAACATCCATGGGCTTCTTTGGCAGACTGTTGGGCTCACTAAGAATAACTGAAAGGTGACAGCTCTCTTTGAGGCTGCCATTTGTAATCATAAAAACAAGTCCTCACATTTGTAATGCAATTTCATGTATGCTGTCTCATTTCATTCTCACAGCAACTCTGAAAGAGTGATATTCTGAAACTGTTGTTTAGTATGAGAGTTGGGAAAGTTGTATCTTATTCACAGACACATAGATAGTAATTGACAGAGGCAGAATTTCAACTTGGGTTTCTTGATTTCAAGGCTGGGGATGGGTGGTTAAGGGGGATGGGTGGCTAGGGGGGATGGGTGGCTAGGGGGGATGGGTGGTTAAGGAGGATGGGTGGCTGGGGAGATGGGTGGCTAGGGGGAATGGGTGGTTAAGGAGGATGGGTGGCTAGGGGGGGATGGGTGGCTAGGGGGAATGGGTGGTTAAGGGGGATGAGTGGCTAGGGGGGATGGGTGGCTATGGGGGGATGGGTGGCTAGGGGGGAATGGGTGGCTAAAGGGGGATGGGTGGCTAGGGGGATGGGTGGCTAGGGGAATGAGGGTTAGGGGGGATGGGTGGCTGGGGAGATAGGTGGCTAGGGGGGATGGGTGGCTGGGGGGATGGGTGGCTAGGGGGGATGGGTGGCTGGGGGGATGGGTGGCTAGGGGGGATGGGTGGCTGGGGGGATGGGTGGCTAGGGGGGATGGGTGGCTGGGGGGATGGGTGGCTAGGGGGGAATGGGTGGCTAGGGGGGATGGGTGGCTGGGGGGATGGGTGGTTAAGGGGGATGGGTGGCTAGGGGGGATGGGTGGCTAGGGGGGGATGGGTGGCTAGGGGGGAATGGGTGGCTAAGGGAGGATGGGTGGCTAGGGGGGATGGGTGGTTAAGGGGGATGGGTGGCTAGGGGGGGATGGGTGGCTAGGGGGAATGGGTGGTTAAGGGGGATGGGTGGCTGTGGGATGGGTGGCTAGGGGGGAATGGGTGGTTAAGGGGGATGGGTGGCTAAGGGGGGATGGGTGGCTAGGGGGGATTGGTGGTTAAGGGGGATGGGTGGCTAAGGGGGGATGGGTGGCTAGGGGGAATGGGTGGTTAAGGGGGATGGGTGGCTAAGGGGGGATGGGTGGCTAGGGGGGATTGGTGGTTAAGGGGATGGGTGGCTAGGGGAATGGGGGTTAGGGGGGATGGGTGGCTGGGGAGAGAGGTGGCTAGGGGGGATGGGTGGCTGGGGGGATGGGTGGCTAGGGGGGATGGGTGGCTGGGGGGATGGGTGGCTAGGGGGGATGGGTGGCTAGGGGGGATGGGTGGTTAAGGGGGATGGGTGGCTGGGGGGCATGGGTGGCTAGGGGGATGGGTGGCTAGGGAGGATGGGTGGCTGGGGGGATGGGTGGCTAGGGGGGATGGGTGGCTGGGGGGATGGGTGGCTAGGGGGGATGGGTGGCTAGGGGGGATGGGTGGTTAAGGGGGATGGGTAGCTGGGGGGATGGGTGGCTAGGGGGGATGGGTAGCTAGGGGGGATGGGTGGTTAAGGGGGATGGGTAGCTGGGGGGATGGGTGGCTAGGGGGGATGGGTGGCTAGGAGGATGAGTGGTTAAGGGAGATGGGTAGCTAGGGGGGATGGGTGGCTAGGAGGATGAGTGGTTAAGGGAGATGGGTGGCTAGGGAATGGGTGGTTAGGAGGAATGAGTGGTTAAGGGGGATGGGTGGTTAGGGAGGATGGGTGGTTAAGGGGCATGGGTGGTTAGGGGGGATGTCGGGCTTCATCCCCAGCCCAGCTCAATTGAACGATTGTGTGAATTTTGGTCTACTTAGTATTAAAAGGAAAAAGCCATAGAAAGGCAGAGGAGTTTTGGAAGAACAGCCCCCAGATCTCTGAAAGAAAAATATTGCCCAAAGGACATAAGAAAGTGATTTTTCTCCAAAAACACAGAGAATAAGATTTAACAGATTCTGCACCTAAGAAGCAAATGCTTTCCTGACTCAGGCTCTTTGTTAGAATAGTCTTACATTATCATATGATTTTTCAGGGCGTTTACTCTTAAAGGCATTAGAAAGATGGCGGCAAAATAGCAGCACTGCTCGTTAAAATAAAGCTGCAGGTGTGTGATTATAGAATCTTCATTACTTCCTAGGTAAAATCCTGTAACACCACCAATGTTTGCTGATAACATAAAACTGGCTGTATGAAAGCTACACAGTGAAAGCGTAATGGATGCTCAATACAATTTGGAACAGCTGGCCCTTGGAAGGGATCGATAGTTATTTAAAGACAACTGTATTGAGGCCAGAATGTTAATATGATTAATGGTAAAAAGTTGTGATCACAGCAACAAATCTCAGACAAGAAAACAGCATTCTAACCTCAAGAATGCATTCTATCTTCCTGTATTAAGGCAATATAAAATGTCAGTAGGATAACAAAAGAAATAATAAACTTTTCATGTTATAAGCGTATAGGTCTAAGTGGGAATAAATTGTTTTTAAGGATAACATATCATTTCCCTTTAATAAAATATTTGCATTTTCAAGATTGTGGATTTTTTTAACATAGCTATACATTACTATAATAATTTATTTTTTATTTTTAAACAATGTGGTTAAAGACCCACATTGTTTAGCTTAGCCCTAACTCCAGAAATTCTGATTCAGTAGCTCTGGAGAAGGAGGCCCAAGAAACAGCATTTGAATAAGTTTCCAATAGTGGCTAATAACACTGCTTGTCTCTAGGGAAACACGCTTTATTGATAACCACTGTTCTACGGCAAGCTAACCGTGCCACTAGTTAAAATTTCCTATAATCACATTTCATTTTGCCATGGCAAATCACTATGCACAATAAACAAAAATCTATTCAACAATTAGACATTGGGCCAACATTTATGTAATATATGCTCTAAACTATATCAAATGTGATGCTATATATTAGAGACACAAGGATAAATAAAGCTTAGTCTCTGCTTCCATAGAGTTTATATTTAGACAGGTAAACAAATAATTATGGTGTAATGTGATAATGTGTAAAGTTCTATGAAAGTGAATTAAATTCCTCATTCTACAATGAAGAGAATCAGAAGGCTTTATAATTAAGATAACATTTAGTACATTTTAAGCTTTTTGTCTTGAAAGAACTTAGACTTATAGAAAAGTTGAAAAATGAAGAATTCCCTACATTCTTCCCAAAATTATGCAAATATTGACAATTTGCATAACCAAGGTTAGGATGAATTTTGAAGGATGCATAAGAATTTATCAAGGTATCCCATAATGTATGAATAAATTCACTGAGTTATAAAATGCTAATATCTGACATTTTGCACAATTATGTGACAGACACCATGCCACGCCTTTTAAATATATCACTGAATCCTTACAATAATTTGTAAGTATTCAAAATATTTTCTACTATATGAACACTATTATTACTCCCATTTACAGACTGAGGCAGATGCCAGTCTTCTGGTAGGAAGCAGAGCTGGGATTTGACACTGATGTGTTCAGCTTTCAAACACACACTCTCAACCATCATACTATGATTAATGATCCAGAAATGGAGAACAGTCTATTGTATATACACATTAGGTCACATTAGGGAAGGGTGTGGGAACAGGATTCTGACAGTGGAAGCAGAAGATAAGACCAGAAAGGGGATAGAAAGCCCTAAATAATGGAAGGACACTGTGGTAATAGGAACCCTAAGATAGTCCCCTAGAGTCCTGGCCCCTGGGGGTCATGCCAGAATAATGTGCTCTCCTTGACTGAGAGCAGAGCCTGTAAACATGATGGTGCATCCCTTCCATGATCCAGTTATGTTATATGGCAATGGCAAAGGAATTGCGGATGGAATTGAGGTCCCTAGTGTCTCACTCCATTCGTTTGGGGTCTCAAATTCTCATGGCCTTATCTATTCTTTTCCTGGCCTTGATTTCTGATTTCACTCTTAGAAGAAACGCTGTCCATTTAATTTAAGTGGGAGAGTTTTATCTTGTAAAGTAAAAAGAAATTATAATTGCATTTATAATTTGCAGAATGGGATCCTTACCCATTCTGAAAGGATCCTGTTTTGCTAGGTAATAACAGGAGTTTTACAGGCAAATTAATACAATGAGTTTTGTGTATAGCTTTGGGAATCAATCTCATGGCCTCAACTTATATTTGCATTATACACAAATATTCTCACAACAGTGCTTTCACATGGAAGGCAAACTTCAATGGTGGGCATCAGGCATCCACAGGTGGGCCTTTCAGGACACCTTGAATCAGCCTAGAAGAGTTACAAGTATCTGTCCAGTGTTCTAGTTCACCAATGTGCTGGTCAAAAAGTGTACCTTGGTGCAAATGTGCTGGCCTTTGACCATGCATAATACAACACGGCTAATCTGTGACCAGCAAAATACATGAAATGGTAAGCTGCCTCTGGTTTCCATTTCAAGTTTGATCACTTGACTACACTTCAGTGACTGCTTTTAACAATAATAACTAAGTCTCCCTTTAAGATTAAAACTGGTTTCTTCTAGTAAAATTGATTATGTTGTAAAATTATTCCAATTAAAGGAACAGTTTCTTTGTTCACACACACACAAAAAATTTGGCTTTGAGAACCCATGTTCTATTTCATTTAATCCTATCCTCTGAGTGTGTTCAGATTCCTAAACCTATGCAGAGATAAATACTTTTAAGGTTGGTTTAAAAATAAGGCATTATCTGCCAAAATAATATGATAGTACTCACATAATATGGTATGAATCCAATTAATCTAATTTCATTCTGTTTAACATAGGATAAGTGGGGAAAATTTGTCCCTGTTACCAGTCTGCCTGCAGACCAAGTGTTCTTTTTTTTTTTTTTTTTTGTATTTTTCTGAAGCTGGAAATGGGGAGAGACAGTCAGACAGACTCCCGCATGCGCCTGACTGGGATCCACCCGGCACACCCACCAGGGGGCGATGCTCTGCCCCTCCGGGGCGTCGCTCTGCCGCAACCAGAGCCACTCTAGCGCCTGAGGCAGAGGCCAAGGAGCCATCCCCAGCGCCCGGGCCATCTTTGCTCCAATGGAGCCCTGGCTGCAGGAGGGGAAGAGAGAGACAGAGAGGAAGGAGGGAGGGGGGTGGAGAAGCAAATGGGCACTTCTCCTATGTGCCCTGGCCAGGAATCGAACCCGGATCCCCCGCACGCCAGGTCGATGCTCTACTGCTGAGCCAACCAGCCAGGGCCAAGTGTTCTTATCATTCATCCACCCACTTACACATTCGTTAATGAAGCATTCATTGAATACGTGTCATTGTCAGCTACTGACCCTGACTCCTGGTAGATAATGATGAACATGACACTGTTGCTAACTTTGAGTGGGGCTTTTTGAAAAACAAGAATAAGAAAACATCAGTTTTAACTTAGATATATTTGACCACCAGCAGAAACAGGTGCCAAATGAAGACGAGACAGCAAGAGCATGGTAGGGGCAAAGCCACTTCTCGCTGCTGCACCACAAGCCAGCTGAAGGAATTTCCAACCATTCTGTTTCCTCCTAGGGCAATCTGTCACTCACAGTCACTGCCTTGTCACTTATAAATTGGAGGGCAATTTTTAAAGTCAACAACCAAAATCTTTAATTAAATCAATACATATTGACTACCTTGTGACATGCTATTCAAGGAACTGCAAACCATCCATTCTAAGATAGAGTCCTACATTCAAAACCTTGATGGAAATTGAAGACAGAAACACAAAACAATGAGAGATATTATAAAATATATATATTCATAATAAGATGCAAATAATGGAGGTCCAAAACCTATTGTCTTCACCAAGAAATATGATGTAGATATCAGGAAGGGACAAAATTACTATTAGATGAAGAAACTGAAAGAGTGCAACTGATGGAGACTTATTGGGGGAGGGGTGAACACATAATACAGTGCGCAGAGACTTGCTGTGGAATTGTGCTCCTGAAACTGGTGTAATTTAGTGAACCAGTGCCACCTCAGTAAATTCAACAAAACGGCCAAAAAACAACAAAAAAAGAAAAAGTGTTGTAGGAGGTAGATGTGACTTCATGTGGCTCAGAGATAACAGGTAGGAAGAGGGGGGACTTTAGTTTTTCTCACGGTATATCATCCTTTAACTTATGATTTCATAATGGAATGACATTAGTATTATAAATGCAATTATAATTTCTTTTTACTTTACAAGATAAAACTCTCCCACTTAAATTCAGAATCTATTGAGTGAGCCAGTTTTATTTATTTATTTTTTATTTATTTATTTTTTTTGTATTTTTCTGAAGCTGGAAACAGGGAGAGACAGTCAGACAGGCTCCCGCATGTGCCTGACCGGGATCCACCCGGCACGCCCACCAGGGGCGAAGCTCTGCCCACCAGGGGGCGATGCTCTGCCCCTCCGGGGCATCGCTCTGCCACGACCAGAGCCACTCTAGCGCCTGGGGCAGTGGCCAAGGAGCCATCCCCAGCGCCCGGGCCATCTTTGCTCCAATGGAGCCTCGCTGCGGAAGGGGAAGAGAGAGACAGAGAGGAAGGAGGAGGGGGGTGGAGAAGCAAATGGGCGCTTCTCCTATGTGCCCTGGCCGGGAATTGAACCTGGGTCCCCCACATGCCAGGCCGATGCTCTACCACTGAGCCAACCAGCCAGGGCCTGAGTGAGCCAGTTTTAAAGTAGACCCTGTGAAGAGTGCATCGGAGGTATCATATAAGATCGCTCCCAGCAAGGTTTTTTACAAATTAGGTGGACAATCAAAATTAACCTACAGAAAACTATAAGAGACCAAATGTGCTATATAAGGGACTTAAAAACAGAAGTAAATATAACTGCTTTAACTGAAAGCAAATCAAGAAATCTACATAGAATGACCTGTTATGAGCTATTATTTGTAGCATTATGAAAAACACCAAAAATAGTAAATTATTAAAATCCATTCTGGCCCTCTGAGTTAACAATGGTCTTTAATTATAATAAAGCTAATATCTTCTAATGTTTTTTGAAGTATTTTCATTAACATTAGGTTACATGATTCTCAAAAGAACCCTATGAATTTGATATTTTTTTCCAGCAAATGCAGTCAGGAGAGTAGCAAGCAACACGGTGCAAAATTGCAATTTCTGTGGCTCTGCCAATGTTGGTGCTGCCCTCCCCTACACAGTTTTCCCCAGTCCTTCTAGGAATAGAATGCTCAACGATGAAAACCTCCCCATCATCACAGCTGCTCTCGCCTCTTTTGACTGTTTAACATGCTTCCTGATGCTGTTATAATTGTCACCAGGACTGTGCAGCTAAGGTGCCAGATGGTTTCAAAGGCACTGTCACCCACCTCTCCACTTGTCCACTTCTGCTTACTTGGGGGCAAAGGCTGGTTCATTCCACCAGATTCCCAGTCACACTGCTTCAACAGCACCTCGAGTAGGGACTCATCATCCACAGTTCCTTACACTGTTATGTAGACCCTCTCTTCAATATCTTCAGGAAATTTTAGTAAAATTACTCTTTAACTTTTCACGTTGCTTTTTTCATTGAAGGCTTCTCTCCCTACCACCCAAGCATGAGCCATGAGAGCAGGGCCAGCAGAAAACTGGAGGATGTATGTCAAGGCTATTTTCAGTGCTGGTCCCCTCCCACGTGTCTCAAATCCTGCTTTCCTTAGGATGAGTTCTGCCCTGTGACAATCCTCTGAGCACTCAAGCAAAAAGCTCTTGACAAGTCTAACCATCTGATTATCCAGACGTGCCGAGACCCATGTCTGAACCCTAGGGAGACGACGTTTAGGCTCAAGCCACATATGTTATTTACTCTCCGCAATTCCTCTGGGTTGACCTAGAAACCAACGACTTTAATCAGTCACAGGATTATTTTGGTGCTCTCCTCCCAAACACAAAACTTAGTCAAAATTTTAACTTACTCTTAAATTAAAACAAATGAAGAAACCTATATCATACATTTTAGGAAAGATGAGTGAAACCTCGATGATCCAATTTACTGCCTTATTGTGAATGAAACTGTACCACATGAAGCACAAAAACCTGCATCTCAGTGTCTGAAGCACTCAATCCTTGTGAGGCAGGAAGTTAGGCCTGTTCTCTCAGGCTCCTCCTCCTCAGTTATGCCCTCCAGGGTCCCACCAGGTTTCCACGGTTGCGGGCCTGCTGCCCTTGTTCCCTCCTGGGCTCTGTTACTCCGTCACTCTGCTGCCCCTGGGTGGCTAATAACCTTTTCCAGACCAGCGCAGCTGGGGCTCCGCTCTCCCTCTGGTCCGAAAGGAAGGTTCTGCTTCTCTAAAACAGCTCTTCCATTTGCAGAACTATTGGGCTTCTGGTGACAAAGTTGTTTCCTCTGTTCATGCCAAGACCCCTTCTCCTAGACCAGGGCCCTCCCAGGAGTTTGAGAAAATTATCTGTACACAGACTTGGGTACAAGCTTGTTCTCTCACAATACTTCCCTTTCCACAGTCCAGTGTTCCTCTCTAGTATTCAATTCCTTCAAAGACCCCATGGGTCCCTCTAACTCCTATGCACATCTTAATCTCAATCTGATTTACTTTCAAATGCTGTCCTATAAGGCCCCAGGCCACAGAGAAGGCCTTAGGTTCCAGGTACAGGAGCAATCCATGACTGTGGAAAATCTGCCAGGACTTCTGTGAGAGTGAAGAAACTCTGGGACATGACATGGCAGGCAGCTGAGCTACCAGGGCACACAAAGGGACTCTGGGGGATGGTATGGCCTAATCTCACAACTCAGAGACCACAACAATGAGTTAAACAGCATGGGGTGACTCCCATTTGAGAGCTATCTGACAGAAGTTATGACTCTTGTAAGTGACCAGAAAGTGAAGTAATTAGTCAGTAAGGGTCATTTATGTGATAGAAACTATCGAGAGGAAGAAAGTAGGCCCAGAGTTAGTAACTACTGCTTTCAAAAAGTAGACCTCCCAGAAGAGCCCAGGAAGAATAAAACAAGACATACACCTTCAATATTCAGTATTTGCTTTATCAATTTGATAAAATGCTTGTAACCCAATCATAATCTTCAAAGTTTGTCTTTTTTTATGCCCCAACCAATAATGCTATGAGGCAAAATAGTTGGATCACGTGAAAAGACAAAGTAGGGTAAAAGTAGGTTTATAGTTGTTCATGTGGAAAATAATATATATAATGGTTAAAAATAACAATACAAGAATAAACTGTGTTTCATATTTTCACAACTATAAACCTACTTTTGCCCTACCCAGTACATATGCAATAAATAGTTCTTCAAAATTTAATCTTTATTTATTTTTAAAATGGTCTTCTCTTTTGGATTTTTCAGTGGCTATTACTTTTCTTTCTTTCTTTCTTTTTTATTCTTTCTTTCTCTCTTTTTTTAATTTTTTTTTTTTAGGTGAGAGAGGGGAGACAGAGAGGCAGACTCCCGCATGTGCCCCAATCGGGATCCAACCAGCAACCCCATCTGGGGTTGATGTTCAAGGTCCGAGCTATTTTTAGTGCCTGAGACTATCACACTCCAATGGAACTATCCTCAGTGCCAGGGGAAACCCTTGAACCAACTGAGACACTGGCTGTGGGAGGGAAAAGAGGGAGAGAAGGGGGATAGGAAGGGAAAAAGCAGATGCTCTGACCCAGAATCAAAACCAGGATGTCCATACGCCAGGTGACACTCTATCCACTGAGCTACTGGACAGAGCCAACTGTTTCTTTTAATCACAGTGTTACTTCAGCTATTTCTGTAATTCTTCAGAATTACTCCGGATGAATGTGTTTGGCCTACAACCACAGACTGCCATCCTTGCTTTAAATCTTATATTCTGAACCCAAGAATAAAAAGGAGACAAAAAGAAAACAATTCAATAGAAGATGCTATTGAATTGCACAGATTCATATAATTCAAATGGATATAAACCTGGGAAAAAAATTATTTATGTAAAGTTGGTTTGGGATTTTAAAACATCAGGTCTTGATCATGGTCCTGACCATATTCTTTTGAAAAATAAAATCTGAATGACAGAAACACTTTATTTTATACAAAAACTGACCTCAAAATACAAATTGGTCATTGGTAGAAAATCTATTTCATATTTCATATGCAACTTAGTTTTTCTTAATTTGATTTAATTGGAAAAGATATTTTTAAATTCTTTTTGTGCTTTTCATAAAAATCAACTAAACATGATGTGTTATCAATTACTGATAAATGTAAGAGGTTTGTATTTAAAACCAGGTACATTTTTTCTGAATTCACAGACTAAAAATTGTATCACAAGATCTTCCAATTCTTTTACTTCCTCTTCTTTTGAACTCTGAACAATAAGACATTTGATTTAATTAAATCAAGAGGTAGAAAGGTCACATGGCAAAGAAACGAAAACAGTGCAATGATTATTTATTGCCAAGTCAACCAGTGCTCTATAGCGAAACATATACCACACATACACACACATCCGTCTTCACCTTGTTGCTCATTTAAAATACCATTCTATCTTTCCACACTTACTGGTCCTCATGGCTCAACCTATCTGCATCATCTTGTCTCCCCGCTTGTCTCCAGATCCACTCTCCACCCTTCTCCACATGGTCCTGGCTCCAGAAAGCTGACCTTATAGATCACACCTACCAACTCCCTGACACTTTGCCTTTTGGTTGGTTCACTGAGGAGGTTTCCAGGCAGAAGAGCAAAGAAGAGTGAGGCCACGATATTTATTCCTACAGCTTCTTCCCTGCACTGTTCTGCCACTCAGTCCTCTCCATTAAGCTTCCCTGTCTGGGGTTCAGCTGACCTCTGTGTCCCGTGTTCCCTTAGGCTTGGGGGTGTTGGTTACTGTTAGGACCCTGTCTAACCCACGGGCCTTTCTGAATTGCCTTCCCCTCTTGATTTCTGGATTATGTTCTGTTCTCTCCCCACCCGACCCTCCTGACTAGTCCTTTTTGGGCAATGCTTCCACAGCTCTCAACCAACCGGAATTTTCCATTGTAACCATGTTGTAGTCCCAATGCTGAGCTTTTGCCTCAGTAAAGGACTTGGGGAAAATACAGAAAAGTGTGGTTTTTAGCTAGAATTCTATTATACATATACCCACTCTAGGTATATATATTTTTTCTTTAAAAAATAGTTAAAATCCCTCTTTGGAAATCATAAGTAACCCATTCAGTACAACCAGTGAAATAATGTAAATATAAATTTGTTAAAAGTCAGCGCTCTTCCCCAGCGCTTCTGGAGCCTTCCCCTTCACCTCATTCCCCACCTTCACCCTGCCTTGGCCGGAAATAAAGAATGTGAACAGCCTGGCCAGTCTTTTCCTATACCTGCCTCCATGATATGCAAATCCATCCAACATATATACTAATACTTGGAGAAGGGTGAGGCTGAGAGCATGCTGTACATTACTTTGCAATTTGCTAGATTTAGATCTAGTTCACTATCTTGAATAGCCTCATAATATTACAGTGTATAAATATACTATAATTTATTTGGTCATGTCTCTACTGATGGACAGTCCAAATTTTTCCAGCTGTTTTTGGCACTATAAACAATGCCGCAATAAATACCCTTACGCATATATTCTTGCTAAAGCATCTTTATGTACGCTAAATTCTTAAAAGTACGCTTGCTAGGTCAAAGATACAAATAGTTTCAATTACCAGCCCCTTATTTTCTTAAAAGTATATAGCAATGTATTTCCTGTCAATTTAATTCTTATATTAGTTTTATATGGGTATAAAATGGAAAATGCAATTTTTGAATATTATTTTCTTTTTTAACATTAATTACAGATAATTTTCTGTGTACTTCCTGCCAGATCTTCCTACATACTTTCTATAGTAATCTTAAATGGCTGCACATGTCCATTAATGTTATAAGATTTTATTTAAAATGTCTAAGATTTTATTAGAATTGTATCAAACCTCAATATTAATGTAGGAAGAAATTACATCTACTCTGCATAATATATGTCCAGAGAGGAATCAAAGTTTTGACAGTAGCATTAGATATAATAAAATCTATTATAAGTATGTCTCTCAACTGTCAATCAGTGGACATTAACGCCATCTTTTCACGGGCACAAGGGTTGGTCAAATGATTCACCATATCCAGAACTACGCCTGAGGCCCATGCTTCCCTCACCAGCTCACTGACTTCAAGCAAAGGAAAAGATCACAAGATGGCTGAGGAGCACACTAAAACACTGGGCATTTTCCTGAGGATGGTGAGCCTGGCATGGAAAGGGTCTATTGAAGATCGAAGGTAAAAGAAACCATCAAAAAAGAAAGGAATTCCAGCCCCAAAGCCACTGCTATGCAGGCTTGCACAACTAGAGTCCCTCAGGGCTTGAATATACCACATTCCACAAAGGCTTGGGAACAAACCTTCTATAGCAGTTTCTATCTATCCCCAGATAAAAGACTATAAAATCAACTCCAAGGTGGGGACAGGGAAGGACAATGAGAAGACAAATCTAGCTGCTAGTCATCGTTAGTATACTCTCTATTTGGTCATATCACCATCCGACAAGAAATTCCTGTGTGTACCCCTTGGAATGAGCAGTTAGGAAAATTACAAAGCCAGCAGGACGTGGACCAGTAGCTTCTGTGACACCTTTATGCTGTTTCCTGTGTGGATGGTAGTGTTGGCTTTAACAACTTGGTCCTGTGAGGAGGAAAATCAGATTTCATTCTTTCCAGGGAATTACTACTTGTCCATAACACTTACGAATTCTCCAACTGGAAAATAATTTGATTATTTTTGCCAGACTTAATCTCTTACTTGGGAAGTTAATGGGAGCTTTTAATAGTGTTAATCACATCACTTCAATAGAATACCTACATGTTATTTCCACAGGAAATAAATGTTCACAGACCATAAACCCCACCTAGTTATAGCCAAATTGGGAGAAAGAGGGGAGCTGGATTCAGGGAAAGGGCCACAGCACAGTGATAGCAAATGCATTACAGACCCCTCCTCTGGATGGCAGGGACTGTCCAAGGCCTCTGCTTGGATGAAGTAGGAGGAGAAATACAGGGAAAGTCAAAGGCAACTGGAAGCACGAAACGTCTCCCTGTAGGGATCTACCATCTGCAGGAAGTCACTGAAGGATCCAGAATATGAAGGAGATTCCTGACTACAGAAAGGGGGGAATTGAAGGGAGGAAAGGGGGCAAGAACACAAGATATAAATCAAAGAGACTATCTGGAGAACTCCCTCCCTTACTGGTTTTCAAAGGAGAACCAAGATAAGAGATAATGTTTGGATGTCCTGGGGGAAGGTAGCGGAAGGGATGTTATCCATGCCAGAAAAAATGGTTACTCCACACTCCTGGTCGCCTTTCCCTTTCCAACGCCTTTGATAAAGTTAGAAACACAAGGGTTTTCTTGACACGGAATCCCTGTGAGTCTAATAACTATCTCCTGAAAGGGCTACTGACAGTCCCACTGGAAGACCTGGGACCAGAGTAAAGGGAATGATTCTGAGCAATTGTATGGAAAGCCAAGGGAAACAGGAGTCATCCTCTGACCTTGCCCCTGGGAGGGCTCATGGTCAGTCACCTGGAAGCTGAATGTCTTCTGGGTGCTTGCCTTGACCCAGATACCACAAAGTTTTTGTTGTTGTTCTTTTACAGAGACAAAGAGAGAGAGTCAGAGAGAGGGATAGATAGGGACAGACAGACAGGAATGGAGAGAGATGAGAAGCATTAATCATTAGTTTTTCATTGCGCATTGCGACATCTTAGTTGTTCATTGATTGCTTCCTCACATGTGCCTTGACCACGGGCCTTCAGCAAACCAAGTAATCCCTTGCTTGAGCCAGTGACCTTGGGTCCAAGCTGGTGAGCTTTGCTCAAACCAGATGAGCCCGTGCTCAAGCTGGCGACCTTGGGGTTTCAAACCTGGGTCCTCCGCATCCCAGTCTGACGCTCTATCCATGTGCCACCACCTACCTGGTCGGGCGATACCACAAAGTTTTTATAACATTTTTTATATAGAAAAAGGACAATAAAATTAAAAAGATCACTCTAAATCAGGGGGTTGGGGGGTTTCCTGAAGCTCAGTGTATTTGCTGCACAGTTTCTGGATGAGGGGCACTCAGAAGCCTGGAAGTTGGTGTGATGTCTAAAAAGACCCTCCAGAGTGAAGGTAGCCGTTCCACACCCAGATTTCCAGAAGTCTCTCACTAATAGTTGTAGGGAGCGTCCTTTCCAAGTATTTCAAAGTATCCACAGGAAGAAAGAATTTTCGTCACTAGGGTTTAAGGATATAGGGTATAAAATCTACAGTTCTATGACTTTCTTGGTGATGTAAATTAGTTATATTATGAAAGAAGTAAGTCTTATCAAACTAAGATTAAGATATTACAGAAACAAGATGAAACCATTTACCACATTTTTAAAAAGAGTCACCCCCTGGACCAATGATGTAGAGAAATGTATAAAATGTCAAGAATTCAAAACGGACAAAAAGCTGTTGAAGTTTTTTCTTTCCTAGATAAGTATTTTTATCTCAAAAGTTGCCATGATGTTTGCTTTAACCTTTAAGAGACCATATATCATATTACACATGATTCCCCAGACAAAGCATTGACCATATGCTGTTGTAGGACTGACTGTTGAGAAAGACCCTATTACCCACACAATAGCATACCAACCCTGAGCATCTGGCCACACTGGCCTGGAAAGTGTAATGGATAAAGAAGTGGCATTTCTTATACACTGTCTTTTTTGGTCTATTTGAACCTACTTACAGAACCCTCCAGATTATGTTCAAGTAAAGTTTTAAATCACACTAAGCACACAAGCTGGATTTCTCTTTAGTACCTTTTGCATAAAAAATGATGCTACACTAGTAGCAGTAGTCTCTCATAAATAAGTTATAACTTCAGAGCAAATAGTACTTGGTGCTCCTTTAGGAAATCAAAAAACAGTAAAAAAAAAATCTGCACCAAGTCTCTCCAAATTAGACTGAATTCATCTCTCCTCTGGCAAAAAACAAACAAACAAGTTGTTGTTTTTTGTCATAAAATAGTGATGTTATAAAGTTGATTACTAAAAAACAATAATGAATAAAAACCTCTAACAAGAGAAAGATTCCAGGACACAGTATGTTTTTGTCTTCTGCTTAGAGGACCCCAGCAAACTCAAGGGACTCCAGCAGCACGAACAGCAAAATTAAGGTTGAGGGGACAATTACCCAGTGTTTGCATCAAAGGCAGCAACAAGTTGCTACTTCTCTCTGCCGGCTTCTTCCTGTTTCCTTTGGGAGTCCTGTGTTAAGCAAACATGGAGGCAGCCATAATGTATGCCCACCAAAAGTTAAATTAAATGAAATTAAAAAGACATTCACAAAGTATCACTTCTGGAAGCAACTACAGCCCGAACTCCATAAATCAATACCATCCTCACAATCTCAACACTCCCCTACACCACTCCCAGTTTCCCTGCTACAGGGAGAACTGACTGACAGGCCCAGGGATTTTTGGTTCATTGTTAATCAACCAGTCTCTGAATAGCATAAGCAGTGTGTGAATCGCCCAAAAATACAGATATAAAGCATCTTAAACAGGGACTAACCTGGCGGTGACTGGTGCTGAGAATGGGCTGTGATCTTCCGGGGCCCCAAGCTCTTCTCCACAGGTTCCCCAGGCACCAACCGAGGTTGGTCCGCTCTGAGGAAGGCCGAGCTGGCTCCCTGGGTCTCCGTGACCTTTGCAGAGGATGATGGATCCAAGGTGTCAGTGGAGGTGGACCCAGAGAGGGCACTGCTCTTTCCACCAGGAGAGTCATCAAGAGCGGCTTCCCTGTCACCAGGCAGCCGGAGCAGCCTGTGATGTTGCTGCAGGCTGGGGAGCCTTGGACATAGAGGCGAGGGAACAGGTGACATCCGTGGGTGTATGCCAGACTGAGAGAATGAATTATTAAACACCATGCCTGGAGCTGCCAGTGCTGGGGGGGACGGCCTCTTCTCATCACCTCCGCCCTGTGAGGAGTCAGGGCCACCACTGCGGGGCGGATCCAGAAACGAGGTTTTGTGGCCACTGGGGGATGGCCCAGCTCTCCTCTTGCTTTTAGTGTCCGGGAGGGTGTGGGTGGCTGCTGTGCTGATGGGGGAGCCCAGCCTCTTCCCCTCAGTGGCTTCAGCTAACTTCTCACTCTCTATCACCTTCAGGAGGACCTTGTTCACAGCCCCCTTGGTGCCGGCTGGAGGACGTTCCCTGGCCAATGGCCGCAGTGACCCATCCCCTCGCTGCTTCTCGCCCTGCTGCTTGGAAGCACGAGCCCCGGCCTTGGCTCCCGGGAGGGTGAGCAAGTTGGCGCTGGATATGAACTCAGCCTCGGCTGCTGGACAAACAGCCATCCTTCCTTCACCCTCAGGGTGCGTTTTCACTACTCTCTGCACCTGAGCAGACAGATCCTGGACTTTGGCCATCACTTTGGAAACTGGTTTCTTCCTGCGAGTCCACTCAGAGGACTTCACCCTCCAGCCCCTCTCTGCATGGGGATGCTTCTCAGGGTCCTTGCGACTTCCAGAGAAATCTGTTTGTTGACTGACCAGCCTGGAAGGTCCCCTCGGTAGCCCCACAGCTCCACCATCCCCTGGTTCTGGGGAGCTGCAGTCACAGGGCAACCTCCCTCTTCCAAGCTCAGTGTCCTCAGAAGTCATCCTGGAGCTCCCAAAGCCAGGGTCTGGGTCCAAAGTCCTAGGGATCTCTGGGGGGCAGCTTTCTCTCCTCTGCAGGGAGGAGGTAAGTGGTTTACTTGGGACCAAGTTGCCTCTCTCCTCTAGAAGCCAAAGATTAGGTCTCACTCGACTAAGGGGAAGGGAGTTGCTGGAACAGATGTGGTCCCTCCCGCTCTCAGGAGCCGACTCCTGGTCCCCATGCCCTTTTCTTCTTGTCCTCTTCTGTGGGAGTGCCTCCACGCTCTCTCTCCTTCCACCAGACCTCCGAGGCTTTCTGTTCCCACGGGCACTCCTCTTGTTGAGACAGCCCACGAGGGGCTCCGCCTGCCAGTTGCCAGCACTCTGGAAGCAGTCATCCTCGGGGGCCAGGCTCACGGACAGCTCTGGCAGCTTCCCCTCCTGGTTCCCCATCGCGATTCCTAGGATGTGGTCTGAACTTAGAAGATTGGCCAGCAGTCTCTCCCTCTCTGCCGTGAGTTTGTACAGCTCAGTTAGAATGTCTTTCGTGGGAGTCTGCTTGAAAAATATGTCTCCTGGATGTTCATTCGGCTGCAGGCTAAGGCTGATGATGTCTGACCCCTCCCTGACTTGGTAGCAGTTATGAAACCCTTTACTGGATCTGTCTAGAGTTACGGTGCCCTTGTATGAAAATCCTCTGACTTCTCCCATTGGAAGATAGAAGCTGATGTAGCAGAGTTCGGTAATGGGCTTACGCAATTGGAGGGTGCAGTGAGTGCCTTCCATTATGCCTACCTAATTATTCATGCCTCAGAGATGCTGGTCTGTGGTCAGGCTTCCTGGGCTCCGGTGCTGGGGCATGTGATGGTGGCTACGCAGAGAAAGCAGCTGACAGTCATCTCCAGCAGTGAGACTGCCTGAGGAACAGGGAAGAAAGTAGCTTGTCTAACAGAGTGGATAAATCACACGCCAATATAAATCAAAGCATCACCATGGCTCAGCCTTCCTCTCTGGCTGACTTAGTCCAACTCAAGGCATCAGCCAGGACACTGACTGCTACCTCTTCCCCACTCCCACCCCTCCCTTGACCAGCAGAGCTTCTTTAGAGCTGAGAGATGGGAGAGTGCACTAATTTTAGCCTCGAGACAAAGCGGGAATTCACTGTATACCCTAGAGAAGGCCTCTCAACTTCTTTAGGCTTCAGTTTATGTTCTTCTCTAAAACAGAACTAACATAGCTCCAAGAAATCCTGAGGTAAGGAGACTTTGAGAACCTCAGAAAACATACCATTTTAATAACTTGTGTTTGAAATATCACTTTGCAAAAACAAGTCAAGCCTTTTATGCTCCAAATAGCACCTTCAGTTGGTTGGAGCATTAACCCTGCTACACAAAGGTTGCATGTTTGATTCCCAGTCAGGGCCCATATAAAAATCAACCAATGAATGCATAAGTAAGTAGAACAACAAATCAATGTTTCTCTCTCTCCCTCTCTCTCTCTCTCTCTCTCTCTCTCTCTCTTCCTCTCTCTCTAAAATGATTTTTAAAGCTCTTTCTAAGATTTAACATTATCTATTTAATTTAAAATAGAGTAGAGGAAAGGTATTCAGTCACAAATTTGGAGTCTCTTCTGAAAACAACATATATTTTGCCAAAAAAATTTAAGTTAATAATTTAAATAAGTAATTCGGGAGTCTTAAGTTTATTTCATACTTCTTGCCTATTTAAAACCAAATAGAATGTCAAGAAAAAGCAAAAGTCTATAAGCCACTGGTGTATAAATTTTCCAATGTCTTCACCATTGGAGTGGCTGAACCATCATATAAGCAGTAAAGGTGAATGCGCCTTCCTAGAATTTGAGGTATCCAAGGAATATCTCTGTGTCTAACATCTCTACATACAAGCATGGAGCTTAGAATTCTATATTACAACACTTCATTTCTTTAATTAAGGCATTGCTCAATTTTCAAGATTTCCATGCTTAAAAGAAACACCCCTAGAAAGAGAAACACAATAATCATTTACTAACCACTGATATCTTCAGTAAATAATTTTTCTCAGATCTTTTCTAACTGATTTGAAAGAGTAAAAGCTATAATAAAAGTACATTTTAAGAGGAGGAAGAGACAAAAGAGGAAGAGTTCTATAACAGAAATTTTTTGAAGAAGACTATGATAAAGAAAAATGATAAAATGAAGGTTAAAAATAAATGCAGACATCTGGTCAACCCATAAGTGCAGGGGGAGGGGGGAGCTCAGAGCACTCACAGGAAAAAAAGTAGAATAACATTTTTAAAGTGCCAAAAGAAAAGACCTGTTGAGCCAGAATTTTATATTCAGTAAAATATTCTTAAAGAATAAAAGTTAGACCCTGGCCAAGTAGCTCAGTTGTTTCAAGTATCAACCTTTATATACCGATGTTGTGGGTTAGATATCTGGTCAGGGCACATACACAAATCAACCAATAAATGCATAAATAAATGGAACAATAAATTGATGTTTCTCTCTCTTTCTCTTTCTCTTCCTCTCTCTCCCTCTTTTTTCCTCTCTATCTCTCTCCCTCCTTCTTTCTCTCTCTTCCTTTCACCCTCTCTCTAAAATCAATTACAAAAAGACTAAAGGTAAAATAAAGACATTTTTAGATATAGGAAAAGTAACAGAACTAGTTGTAAGCAGACCTGCTCTCAAAGAATTTCTAAAGGAAGCTCTTCAAACAATTAAAATGATACCAGAAAGAAACTTGAACATCAAGAACAAAGGAACAGCAACAGAAATGGTAACTATCTATAGAATATAATATTATTCCTTTCTTGAGTTCTTTAAAAAATGCTTGCCAGCTTAGCAAAAAATATAATATTGTGTGATGGGGTTGCAATGTATGTACATATTACACAAAAGACTACTATAGCATAAAAGGAAATGGGAAAAGAGACCTATATAGTGGTAAAGCATAATAGTACTTTAATTCTTACTGCACTGTGAAGAGATAGGCATGTATATTGTAATTCCTAGAGCAACCACTAAAAACAAAAAATAAAAAACAAAGACATATCATCAATAATACAAGTGACAGATTCAAATGGAATAAAGAATGTTAAAATACTCAAAAGTAAACAAGAAAGGGTACATTAAGAAAGGAACAACAACAAAAAAGAGGTAACGAGCATGAATAACTAATAAAATGGTAGAGCTTAATTTAATCATCAATAATTATATAAATGGTCTAAACACAATGACTGTCAGAATGCATACAATATGGAGTTAAAGTCAATGGCCTGGATGTAACTACTCAAGGAGAGTATGCTGACCAAGAAAAGGAAAGGCTTCTGAACCTAGTTCTGGGAACACAGCTATTCAAGACATGAATGGTGGGAAAAGACTTTAAACAAGGCTGAGAAAGAAATAGGGAATAAAGGAAGTCCCCATATTTTGTAGCTAAAGAAATTAAGCTTCAATAACCTTACTTCTTATTTTGTTTTTTTATTACAAGTCTGTAAATGTTAGCTCTGAAATCTTTTAATCATTGAACCAAACTGATACCAGAATCCGTTTCTCAGAAGCTAGTGTTAGACTAAATGATAGGACTTCCATAATACAGCAAGCCTTTCTTCCTCCCCTCCTTGATAGTAACAGGAGTGATATCCCCAGTTACAACCTTAAATCCTTAGCTTCAGCTTCATCCATCACCCCTTCTTAAAGACCTACATTTTTCTTGCTACATTTTCATTTGTAGAAGAATAGTATAAAAATAGTGATAGTCACAACCATGGTGTTGTACCATGATAAAGGCCATTTCAACTAGAGATCAAACCACAGGATATCAAAGATAAAGGAGTAACCTTTGGGTTGTAGAACTTAACATCCGGCAGGATACATAGCAGAAACAAGTCCCTATCAACTGTAAAAGAAAAGTGTCTCATTCCTGGAATTAAGAAAAAAATTTTTTTAAATGTTGAAGAGTTGTACGTTGCTTCCAAGAAAAAAATACTCTTCAAAAAGGTCCTGGAAGTCCAAATCCAGGTGCAAATGGGCTTGCTCATACCATGTGTTCATAATTTCTGAGTTTCTAATGATCATATAAGCAAGTAGAGAAGATAACTCCTATTACCTCTCTTTCTAGGCCTTATCATTTAACAAAAACTTCAAAGAAAAGACATCATTGGTAACAAAAGGTAGAGGTTGATGACTGGAGTGAATTGTTTTAGTTATAAAGAGTGTTACTGGAAAAGAGTAAGTTTCTCCTCTGGATGCACAACAGCACAGGTATTGCTACATCATGGCACAAAGACAATCCAACTTGCCCGAATTTGCAACAACAGGGCATCTTAGAGGAAACTTTTTCTAATATCTTTATTTATTCAATTTTTATAAAGGGGGGGAGGGAGAGAGGGAAAAGGGGGGAGGAGCAGGAAGCATCAACTCCCATATGTGCCTTGACCAGGCAAGCCCAGGGTTTCGAACCGGCCACCTCAGTGTTCCAGGTCGATGGTTTATCCCTCTGCACCACAACAGTTCAGGTAGAGGAAATTTATTTTTAAAAGTTCATGTTTTCTTGTCCTAGGGAGAGTTTTAGAATTAGGTTTGCTACAACTTTGGACATCCAAAGCCCAAACAATTTAAGACAGATTCGAAACACAATCGTTTTCGAAACTTACATTCCCATTCTCTTCCACAGTTTGAAATTATTTTTATAAAAACTGTTAGGTACACCCTCCACTATCATCAATGAATATTTACTGAGCTGATTCCCTCTTGAGCACAGAACCACTATCTAGTCTTCCCAAATCTCTCCCCCTCAACCAAAGTGAAGACTGTCAAGATTCAGCCCAGCAACCCTGCCAGGGTCTGCATCAGGATAGAGCAAGCACCCCATGTATTTTTTTTTCTTTCAAATTTCATGTCCTTTGGGTAAGGAGAAACTTAACATCTAAATTTTCAATCTGCTAACTCAAAATATTATTTGGTGATATCTACTAGATTACCAAAAGACAAAAAAACTCCTCCCCTTTGAAGAAGAAAAACATACACCCTGAGAAAACCGAACTGGAATCACAACACTCGAGTGAAAATTGTGTCAAAAGAAGGCTTCAGAGCAAGGCAAACACTTGTCTGTGACAGTCCATTAGCAAGTCAAGAGTGCAGTGCTGAATCACTGCACACATTTTCCATCGGAGAAGCCAGAGGAAAAAGAGCTGTAAGTCTTTGGAGGAAAAAAGGAATATACCAAGGGAAGAAATACAAAGTGGGGCTAGATACACTGCCCCACAGTTTCCTGCTGAGTTCACAGGACTATTTCAAGCAGCATTGCCTCACCCTGCTTTGATTAAAAGGAGCAACTCTGCAGGCTGCACATGCTAAATTATGCATCTTAATTTGGTCTATGAAGGGACCTTCTTTGGTTGTGCTCAGTGGAAAATCATGGTTTCCTAGGAAATCTTCTGTCTTCTATCTCCTCTGACAAAGTCCAGGCTGACATGCTCTCCAAGACAACACTGCTAGCAGTGATTTCTTCCCTGACTCTTTTTGTGATAAGCAACACATCATTTCACTCTACACAAAATAAAAATATCTATTGTATTTCAGTATAATGGAAAATTATTGCCTTTAATACATGCTGTTCAATGCTCATAACATATTTCACCAATGCTTAAAATAAGAGCCAAGCATTTGCTATAGTCATTCTGTCTGCTATTGTAGATTTTCTAATTAATTTTGACCCTAAAAGACAATTACTGCAAAGCTTTTCTTGTTCAGCCATTGGTGCAGTCGTGCTCTATGACACCATTTGAGCCCAATACAGCTAAGATGAATTAATATAACTTCCATTATCAAACTGCAAATTGTCCATTGTCTGTTCAGATTCAGGCTCTACCTTTCTATACATAACTCTAAGCATCAAGAGAACGGCCTTTATGGATTTAATTGATAAACTCCCTTGCACTCTGGCTTCTACTGGGTTTAGTCATTGGTAAACACTAGCAGTAGATGGAGGGCAGAATGGGAGGAGGGTGAGAATATTTATCCCCTGGTTCCCTCCCTCCTCGGCTATGGTTTCTCAGTAGGTGCATCCATAGCTCCTCTTGGGTAGCTTTTCCTCAGCTACAGCTCTTTCCTCTGGGTATCAGTTACTGCTCCCTCCCATTGCTCATTCAGGCTTTATATAGCTTTGAATTATGCTTCTCATGCTTGATTTCGAAGAAGTTAGATGCTTGTTTGTCTCCTTACTACCTACCCTAGAATAGAGTGCAGTGCTACTGTTCTTCAAATAGAAGATACATATAAAAACAAAAATAGATCTGCAATAGTTTTTTTAGCTCTTTTCCCCTGGAGGAATTTTTCTTCAAATAATCCACACACTGTAGAAGAAGGAATATAGGAGTAAATTATAATACAAAGCAAAAAGAGATCCATTTATAAGACAGATCAATAGAGGTCAAAGAAAGGAGAGACCACACCATGCGTGTAAAATCAGAAAATCCTTCAGGAAGAAGAAAGAATTTGAAATATCTTCCACTACAGGAAAAGATTTTGACAGGTAGCAATTAAGGACAGGGAATTCCAAGAGGAGGAGCTTGACACAAGACTGTAAAGTCTGCTGACATGTGCAAAGAAGGAAATTATTCATTTTGTCTGTTTTTTAGATACGTATCAGGAGAGATAGGTCAAGAAAGAATGATAACATGTTGGAGAAAGAATTGAATCCAGGTCGGTAAGAAATGAACACTAACTTCATAGACAAAGGGGAAGCATTAGATGGGTTTTAATCAGGGAAGTAGTATGTTGAGCATGAAACTAAGGGAGATGAACTGAGCAATAACATCAGAGTGGGATGGAGTAGAAAGAGAGCAGAGAGTCAGAATGAGGAGCTCAGGAAAACAGCAAACCCTTTAAAAAGTTTGAAAAAGAAACAATTAGAAAGAGAGAGTACATACAGAATTATAGATAATAATTTTAGTAGAGGAACAAAACACCAAAATATACCACAAAAAAACGAAAAGCCAATAGTTAAGAGAAGGAAATAAGAGTAATATGCTGTACAGATACCAAGGCTTGTCTTTGCTGTTTCTTTTGTTTTGTTTTTAATACAAAGGAAACTTAAGCATGGTTTTAAATTGAGAAGGCAGAGATAGTAAAGAGGGAGATACTGGAGGCACACGTGAAAGATGTGATAAAATATGGGACAACAGATGAAGGAAGGCAACAGAGGAGGGAGAAGCAACGGGCTGGAGGACCTGCTGGGAGGGACAGCTGTGACAAGCAGGAGGGCTGGTTCGTGCTCAGACACGAGGGCCAAGAAAAGGAGAAAAGATGATTACGTGATAGAAAGCAGTGAGATTGAGTTAACCTATTTATTATATTAATGAGTATTGTTTTCTTCATAAAGATTCTAACTGTATGATTTTCTTTGCATTCTTACAATGTCATAAGAAAAAAAGCACTAAGCCAGTTTATACTGTAGAAGCAAAATTTCTGTTTTTGTCACTATGATTTGACTATGAAACCACCAATACTCCAAGGTAGGTCTTATTATAACATACTGGGAAACCTCTACAGAAATAAAATAGAAGCCAAAACTTGTTCAGTAGAACTATTTTTGGTTGTGTGGCTCGAACTTCCATTAGAGTCACACAGGCACTCTGGGAAGCAGACATGTTGTCATTGTCACTGCATACACAAAGAGGCTAATGGAGACCAGAAAGATTAGAGTAACCTGTCCCTGGTCACACAACTAGTGAGCAATAGAAGGGGCTCAAATTCGGGTTTCCAGACTCCCAGTTTGGTGCTTTTTCTACTATCCCACTACAGCTGACAACTATTAAAAAACAAAGAATAGTGAAGAAACAAATGCCACATAAAAGAAGTGTTGGATAGAACTTTAATGCATTGTAGTGGTACAAAGAGGGAAGCAAGTGGGCTCAGAGCCCACTCCTTGGTAAAGGTTTCTCACTTAAATATGACTTTTAAAAGAGTTCTAGTCCTGGCCAGTTGGCTCAGCGGTAGAGCGTAGGCCTGGTGTGTGAAAGTCCCGGGTTTGATTCCCGGCCAGGCACACAGGAGAAGTGCCTATCTGCTTCTCCACCCTTCCCCTTCTCCTTTCTCTCTGTCTCTCTCTTCCCCTCCCACAGCCAAGGCTCCACTGGAGCAAAGTTGGCCTGGGTGCTGAGGACGGCTCCATGGCCTCTGCCTCAGGCACTAGAATGGCTCTGGTTGCAACAGAGCAACGCCCCAGATGGGCAGAGCATCGCCCCCTAGTGGGCATGCCAGGTGGATCCCGGTCAGGCACATGTGGGAGTCTGTCTCTCTGCCTCCCCACTTCTCACTTCAGAAAAAAAAAAAAGTTATTTTAAAAAGTTTTATGTCTGAGTAAATATTCAGAATCCTCCAAGGGGCTATAACATATAGACAATGGTTTCATAAGGTATGTCTGCTTCCTTTGTTGTGGGAGATATCTCAGTATCAAAGTTTCACTAACTCTTATATTTACTATGGAAATATAAAAAGGTCCTTACTCATCTTAACCTAGTGTCATTTCATAAAATGTGCTACAAGAGTTAGTTATTTTGGAATATATTTTGCACAATACCAGTAATTCTACATAGAGTGATGGTTAAACAGAAGGCTCTCCCAAGAAAGGGACAAGGTTACTTGGACTGCACTCTCATTCAGTGTTTGTGTGTTTTAGCAAAGACAGCTGGAATCACCAGGGCTGTCCACAAGCTCGTTTTCCTTAGCTAACTAATGAAGCAGGAGGAAGATAATCTGGGGATAAGCAGCAGTAGTAATCCATAAACATTAAAGAACGAGGTGTGGTAATAAAATTGGTAGATTCATACTTGAGATAAAGGAAGAGGGAGGGGAGAAGAAAGAGGAGAAGGGGAGGAGGGAGAGGAAGAGGAGGAGGAGGAGGAAAGGAGGGGAAGGAGAGAAAAGAAGAAGGATATTTGCCAACATTGCATGAATTCTTAACCAGTGCTAGGCCCGAGGCTAAGTGCTTCCTACGCTTCATTCAATTTAATTCTCACAGTCTTATGAGATGAGGACCAGTAATTCTCAAATTTTACCCAAGGGCACTTTGTAAATTTAGAGAAGTTAAGTAACTTGACCAAAGTCACTAAATTATTTATTCACAAAATTGGAACTTGAATCCAAGCTGAATGTCTTAAAATTTTGCATGTAGTAATTACACAACACTGCATTTCTTAAAACTTTACAGAAAGATAATGAATCTGTTATGGAAGACCCATGGGAGACCACTACATAAGGATCATTTCTCTTCTTTTTAGAAAAAAAAACAGCCAACAGATTATGGTGATGTAGCAAGTAACACCATGATCTGCTGTGCCGCTTAGTCAGAGTATAAATTATGGCAGCAAGGAAAAAGAGCCTGCAATGATTGCAACATTCCTGCTAGAACTGAATTTAAGATAATTAAAGTCTCAACCACAGAGGGTAATTATCTTATCCCTAATTTCAACAGCTCTAAGACAGACACCTTCTGTGTCATAGCAGCCAGTTAGACCCAATGGCTTAGCAAAGGAAACAGGGATAGCTTGGGTTCTGTACAGTTTCCGTTTAATAAACTGAGCTTCTCTGAAATTTCACTCACAAATTTCACCACTTTATGCAAAAATATCATGTCCACTGTTCCTGTATCTGTAACTATGATATGGAAGGTGTCTAACAGTTCTTTCATGCCATTTACATATAATTTTAGCAGCACTTTGATGATTTCACAAGTCCATGCTTAACAATCTGTTAACTGATCTCAATTGAAAGGCGAAATCATAAAAAGCAGATTACTGTATCAAAGTCAAAAACTGCAGCTATCCAGACGGCAGGCTCAGAAAGAATAAACGTGAAGGTATGTAGGCATTTATGAAACTGGTGAAGAAGCCACAGCTTTGCGGTCGAAATGAGGCCCTAGATAATTTGCTACAGCAACCTCACTCTGCTTCTAGAAATCGCCTATGTTCCTGAGATTCAAAACACATCATTCAATCAATAAATGAATGAACAAACAAACCACTGGAAAACATAAAATAATTTAATACTAATATTTCTGAATTTGAGATTACTAAGACCTCTTGATAGAGTGGAGAAATAATTATATCCAAAAAAAAATTTTAATTGAATTTTGAGACAAAGGGCTGCTGTTCTGATTGATAACAGAAAGAGCAGTGGGTCTCTCCCCCTGACCAGCACACAAGGGAACCCCGGGAACTGGAGGACTCTAAGCACATTCCTTATATCAGGGAGATTTCACATGGTCTGTGGCAAGTTTCAGACAGTTTGAAACAAAAGCAAATATATAATAAGTACCGCAAATATGTTGGCAATGGTAGTCAGAATACAGAATGAGAAGGAAACTAAGGCCTAGTGTTCCATAACTTTTTATAGTTTTCTGTAAAAAGTTGCAGTTGGCACAAATTTCTCTCATAAATTACAAAGTAAATTATGAATCAGATGAGGCCACTAGGGAAGTACACTATTAAATATTTTTCTATCATCAGATTAAATGATAACGTCCTCTAAAGTGGACACGTACTTGCATGATGAATCAATTTTCCCATTGAGGGATTCTCTATGGATCAAGAGATCAGGATTTACTAAGAAAATCCTTCTTAAAGGGCCTGCCGCCATCAGGAGAAACATTTATTTGGCTGCATTGGATGCTTATTGGAGCCAAATACATTTACACTATTCAAGTCATTCTTTACTAAAGTAGGTTCTGGGGCATTACATATTTCATTTTATAATATAAATAACTTCAGGGCATGGAAATTTAATTACATCAATGATTCTTTAAATTTAATTATTAACAAAGAAAAAATTAATGATGAGGTTTTCTTAAATTTGATGTTGGGAGACAGAATACATTTCTTCATTCCTGTTTTAGTCTCAATGGCCTTCCCTGAGCCAAAAGGTCACCGATCTAACCATAACTACAATTCTTCAATTCTGAGGTGTTTCAGTAAAATCTATATACAATGAACACATTCACAAATACAATTAGAAACTGTGTTAATATCACTAGCTGCCTTCATAATGTATGGCCATGCGTAATGTACAGATCACAATGATTCAAATGGGAAACATATGTTTACATTTAAGGTGCTCACCCATTTTCCAATATCAATGAAAATTTGACACCATTACTAAGGTACAAAGAGTTGGAACATGTGGATTTATGACTAAATGATCCACGCACATACTAACTCCAGGCTCCATGATGAACTTGATACCAAGGCCACTGGTCCCTGTGTAACCTGGAAGACGGAAGGCAAGATGAGGAGAGGCCCAGCACCCAGCGCAGGAGCGCTGTGCGGATGTGGATGCCGTGAAGAGCCGCAGCCGGCCGAATAATGGAGGGCGCCTCGGCACCAAGGGACGGACGGGGGGAGGGGGGGGGAAGGGGAGAGGAGGCAGAGACTGACACTGGGTATGTGGTTAGCCACTGAGTTTGACATTCTGCATGTGTTATCTCATTTCACCCTAGCAATTATCTTCTGCTCTGTAAGGCAGTCATTTTCATTTCATGGATCATAACAAATGAAACTCACCAGAAGGAAGTGGCCACATTCGGCTCCACCGTTAGGTTAATCTAACCCCAAAGTCAATAAATAGTCCTCTCAGTATAGCACATTCAAGTAGGTGGGGCTCGAAGACTGTCTCTTATCAGAAAGGATTTTCAAAAAGAAAAAAAAAAGGTTAAAGAAAAAGCAAATTATTTTGATAAGGCTGGAGAAAATTTAAAGGCTTGAGATTTAAAAAACGTGACTTTGAGGAGGAAAAGGATAGGGTGGGGGTGGGAGCCGTAGCACTGAAATACTAGTTAAGTGCAAGGTGATCTTCCCAGAGGTCTGATAAAAGAGCAACACCATGGACCCCACGGGAAAGGGCTGGAGCAGCTGGAGAACAGCAATCTAAAACGCAGTTATCTACCCGAGCCTCGGCTGCAGCATCCAGCCCACCGCTCTGTGCGACTGATGGACGAGGAATCCTTCATGAGCTTATCATATGAGCAAATGTACCGGGAGAAGTTTTTGTATTGGAGTGACAAGAAGAAGGAAGGAGATGTATTTAGTTATAAGAATCTAGAGAGAGAGAAAGGGCAAATTGTGGGTAAGGAACAGGAGGAGAGAGAGAGAAAAGTGAAGACAATAGAAAGATAAGGACAGTATGTTAACCAAAGAGAAAGAAGAATGAAAATTTCTCTGTGTTCATGGAAGACTTTGTAAGACTATGAAGTCAATCAGTGCTGCTTCAGAGCACTCACGGCCAGGGTTGGAGAACGGGCCATTCTTCCCCACGCACCATCTCCTTCAGTGCCTCAAAACCTCAAAAAGGCTATATTGCAGAAGCCTGCTGTGCTCAGCAGCGTGTTTTAATGTAAGGCACCAGCAGCAGAGGCCAGGGCAAGGCACAGTGAGGACCAGTCTGACTGCTGAGCGCGTGAGGCTCCAGGTAATAACTGAGGAGGTTCTAAGAAGTGGTAAGTCCTGTGTAAACAGGAAAGAGGTAAGATTTACCATAACATGGTGTAATTATTAAGGTGTCCTCACTGGAACCTGTAAACAAGTGACTGCTGGGTTACTAAGTTCATATACAATGAGGACGAAGAGAGTGATAAGAGAAGAAACTCAATGATATATATGGCTTCCTTCCCCCAAAAGGGAAAATCAAAGTTATTCAAATAGAACGGGTTTCTTTGGAAGGCTTACTATCATTGGATATTTTCAAGTGCATGTTGATAACTATTTGGTAGAATTCTGAGGAAACTAAATCACTATACATCCAGTTCTACAGACCTATCAGTCCTCCTGAATCCCTTCCCACCTCTCAGATTCCAATCCATTACCAGGTTCCGTTGATTTTACCTCCACGAATGGCTAGGTGCTTGAATGAAATAGCCTTCAGAACCACTTCCATCCTGAGCTGGTATTATTTTCTGTATACGTTATGATATATATTCCTCTGAGGAAGGCAGAGAATCTTTATTCTCTTTAGCTATTTTCTGTAATATCCTACATCATTAAATTTTCATTTCAAATAAAAACAGTAGATCCCAATCATCATGAACATTTTCTTGATTTAGTTACTTAGACCACTTAATTCCATAACACCCAGAATTTGATTCAGCGATATTAAGGGTATCTAGCCCAATAGTAGCCACTAGATTCTTGGGAGCATAGACTCAAGTGACCAAATATCATATAGTTTTTCACATTCCCAACTCCCATACTGTATGAATGTTATTAATGACAAGATCCCAGGGCATGACTGACTTTTCCATATTTGGACTTATGCAATAGTTAAGCAATCAGAAATATTTCCATGTTCCACACTATAGTGTTTCCTAAAGCAAAGAGCAATGGTTCAATTGCATCATGATTTGTTTCAAAATGGATGCTGACCCACAGGGCTTAATAAGGAGCTCATGACCCTGAGAGAAACTTTCAGGTGGAGAGGCTTCTTCCTGTCACATTTTGCTTTAATTAATAAACCTAGATTCCTTTTAGAAGAAAGAATTATTCTTTAAGGGCTAGGGTCTCACTCATAGAGAAGCCCTAGGTTATGTCTAGGAAGAGAATTGACATAATAGAAGAAAATAACTTCAGTCTTCTAAGAGTTTTACCACCAGGTATCTTTTATTACTTGTCTGTTATAAAAAATCCAAGAAGGCAGGTAGCCCTAATCTCCACATCCCTGCCCCTTTCCTTTCTTTTTGAATAAAGAAGTGAGTACTCAAAAATCAAGAACACCTGGCTTAGAGCACTTCATACAGTGCTGGCTGCGTGTCTGTGGGCCTGGGAACGAGAAACAGAAAACTGGGCAAGGTTCCAGTGAGGCCAAAACTTAGTACACAGCAAAGCACAGAAATCCTGAACATACCTACTCCTCCCTCTGCCACATCCACACTTAGTAGTGGTCCCCTGTGGAGTCAAAAGCATCAAGAAATTCTTGGCCCTGGCATCAGGAAATTCTCTGTTGGTTCAGTGGATAGAGCTTCAGCCCAGCATATAAACATCCCGGGTTCAATTCCCAGTCAGGACACACAAGAGAAGCTACCATCTGACTCTCTCCCCCTTCTCTCTCTCTCTTCCCCTTCTGCATCCAGTGTCTCAGTTGTTTCTAGCATCGGCCTCAAGCGCTGAGAACAGCTCAGCTGCGTCAGCCTCAGGTGCTAAAAATAGCTTGGTTGATTCAAGCATTGGCCACAGAAGGGGTTTGCTGGGTGGAGCCCAGTTGAGGCACATGCAGGAGTCTGTCTCACCATCTCCCCTCCTCTTAAAAAAGAGAAAGAAATTCTCACCCATGTATCACCCCCCTTCAAACGAGAGGTTCTGCCCAAGCTGGATTATTTATTATTGTCAGAATCAAACCAAGGTTACACTTCCTCAAAATTCCACAATGCCTATGCTTTTTGAAGGAAATCTCATTTACACAATCTTATTTAAATAAGCAATTTCTTTGAAAAGTGTAGAAGACGAGATCAGCCTGAGACACAGTGGGCTTTGCTGAGGGATATTCGAGAGGAACACCTGGGTAGAGTGTCACCGAAGCCAACAGCATATTTTCCATTTAAAAAACGCACCCCCTAAGGGGACTACCTATCAGACACTCTTCCCCACACTATTCTACATGGATAATCTGTCTTTGGCTTCTCTAATCAACCTCTTTGTGCTTTCCTTCCTCTCACTTGTCACACATTCTCTTTCCTGCTCATAAGAAAATTCACTTTCAAATTATGACCAGATGTAAATCGCTTAACTTTTGACTACCTAATCTAGCTATCCCAGGCAGAATTACCCTGTAAAAGGGAATGAGAGGCTATGGAGCCAACTTAGAGAATCCCAGCTGCATGTTAGTAGAAGAGGCATTGAAATGCTCAGGGGTCTTCGCAGCATTGACAGAATTCTACGCATCTGCCTGCAGCTCAGACAAGACTTAGGAATGCCAAGGGTGCTTCTGAGCTTTGCTTCCCCACCAAAAAGATGAAGGAATAGTCTATAAACATAGATAGCTAAGGTAATTAGTATTGTTTAATGATCATTCACCAACTACGAGTCACTCTTCTTAGGGCTTTACCTGTTTTAACACATTCACACACACACACACACACACACAGTCTATGAGGTAGGTATTAATATTATACAATTCTACAATGAAGAAACTGAGGCACAGAGTTGGTAACTAACTACTTAGTAGGGTCTCACAGTGACTAAGTGACTGAGCTGGGATTTGAACCCAGATGGTTTCCCTGGCTTTGAAATCCCTTACCGGAGTCACTGAATCTAATTCAGAAGACAGACCTACCCTGATCAGGTGGCTCAGTGGATAAAGCATCAACACACATAACAGGGGTTGCAGGTTTGACCCCTAGTCATGGCCTGTATTAGAAGTTATCAGTGAGTGCACAACTAAATGGAACAACTAAGTGAAATGAGTTGATGCTTCTCTCTCCTCTCTCTCTCCTCCTCTAAATCAATGAAAATAGCCTGACCTGTGGTGGCACAGTGGATAAAGCGTCGACCTGGAATGCTGAGGTCACCGGTTCAAAACCCTGGGCTTGCCTGGTCAAGGCACATATGGGAGTTGATGCTCCCTGCTCCTCCCCCTGTTCTCTCTCTCTATCTCTCTCTCTCTCCCCTCTCTCTCTAGTAAAAATAAATAAATAAAATCTAAAAAAGTAAAAAAAAAAGTAAATAAATAAATCAATGAAAATATTTTTAAAATAAAAAGTCATGGGTGATGGAGCACTCACCCCCATGGTACAACTGGTAACTGGTCCAGGGCTGATGAATCTTCATTTAAGACAGTTTTCCCAGAGAGCATAGATGGAGGGAAATCAACGAACTCAGAGTGAGACAGCTTGGGCTTAAGTCCAACTCCGCCAGTTCCTAGCAGCAATCTTTTGCGAGTCACTTAACTTCCTCGCACCTCAGTGTCCCCATCTGTAAAACAGCTTTGTATTGTCCCTCCCAATTCCATCATCTCTCCTGCAGAGTAATGCAACCTGCTCTCCAAACTACTTTGCTAGGAAGATGGTAAATTCAGGTCACACGTGGGATCAGAACTCAGACTTCTGGAGCCAAAGACTCCACAGGATGGTGAGGAAGGGGAGCAGGCGAAGGAAATGGCATAAGAAATTTACAGGAAGGGGACAAAGTCAAACTTTCATCAGCAATGCTAGAAATTAGAAGGCAGGCCAGAAAAGTGTGTAAAATAAGTATCACTAAATGTAAAATTAATATGGGTAAAAAATAAATAAATGAATTAATCAAGTCTTATTATTTCTACCTCTGTTATAAAAGAAAATTCATCGTTAACTTAAGTGAGACCCAGGACACAGTGATCTCTCCACCCCAGCACTCCTAAAGCCTTTTTTCTTTATTTGACACTTAATGTATCATCTGAAGAGGTGTTTTAATCACTCCCTCCTGGCCCAAGCACAAAGGCAGAAATCTTTAACTCAAGACCATTCTCAGGGTCTTACAGTCTAAACCAGCCTGTGCTGTGTCTCTGTGTCCTGCTCTTGGTCTACAGTCTGTTTAGCCTTTGCTGGCTCAGTCCTAACTTTGCCCATGAACTAAGACTTCAGATGTCATTGAGCTCCATGCCTCATAGTCTTTAGGGCCAAAGCATCCTTCCCTTCTACCCTTTAGGACAGCTTTAGGACCTACACAGCCTTGGTTCAAATCCCAGCTCTTCTACTGAGCATGGGAACCTTAGCTAGCTATGTAATCTCTATGTGCCTCAATTTTTCATTCCTAGAGTATAAGTAATAATGATATCTGATGGACCTACTGGTATTTAAAGCATAGCCTTATACATGATAGAGGTTATATAAATAATTGCTACTATTATTGTGTTCCAGATCTGTATTATCCAGGAATGGAATCCCAATACACTCTGCCTCCTATTGTCAATTAACTTTTTGTGATGTATTTTTCTTATTTGATCAAAATCTCCCTAAGGGGAGGACTGTCATCATCATCATTCTTGTTTTCCCTTCAGTACATGCCTTAAAGATGGGAAATATTCAGTAAAGAGTAGACTAAAGTGTCATTATGCAAAGATATTCATCCAACCTGTGCCTCTGCCTGAAAATTCAAGCATATCATTATTTGGAGCCAGCATTAATGACCCGTGAAGGCTCCAGTTTCACTTTCTAACAAGCACAATCAAAATAGACAAAAAATCATAATCATCACCATCATTAAAATGTAGTACAAAGAAAAAAATATCAGAAATACAAAAAGTCAAGTTAGAAAGTAAAAGACTAGACTGATACCAAAATTTGCAATACAGATCAGATCAAAATGGCAGTAGGAAACATGAAAAGTGAATAAAAAGATTTTTATAAAACAGCCCAAGATACTAAACAAGGGATACAAAACTAGATGTGCAAAGCCTTGATGAGTGCCTAAGAGAAAAATGAAAGGTGTGATTTCAGGATTCCAACATAAACTGAAAATAAATATTTTCACTATTTCCTTTGCTTGGGTTTTCCCCAAATCATTATGACTGAAACTCTGCTCAAATGATGTTCCACTGAAATACTTTCTTGGTGACTCAGTAAGAAAGCATGTCTATGGCCAATGTTACTCTCCATCCCTCACCCGAGGCACCTGTATGCATGGAACTTGTCATCTGCCACATCATACACCCATGGTTACTCAGCCTCTCCCCATGCACCATAGAATGCTACTACCCCTGCGGAAGGAGAAGCTTTGTTCCCTGCTTGTGCTGTGCTTGACAGGTTACCTGGAAAGTCACTGGTACTCAATAAAAGTCTATCCAATGAGTGACCCATTTATTAATACATATATTAATAAATATATATATGTGAAGTGTTTAAAATAGTGCCTGGCACACACAGTGGGCCCAATTAGCTATTAGTAGTGAAAGCAGGGCAGCAGTATTTCTCCCTGAAATCTTTTTGATGGTTTATTAAAAACGCCTTCTGCTTCTGGGGACTCAAAAAAAAAAATGAGAAGAGTTAGACAAGGGGGCAGGAGAGGCAGTTTTAAAATCTAAGAGGGAGACTATTTACTTTATTTAGGGGGCAACTGGGAACTACTAAAGTGCTCTGTAGTTCAGTGTGTTCAAAGAGCATGCTTTAGTGGCATTACGGGGGTGCTAACCGTGTGAGGGGGAGAGCAAGATGGGAACCAGCTAGGGCTAAAGAGTGGGCCACGGTGCAGGGTGATAGTGCACAGAAGTACAAGGTGTGGCAATGATGTAATCCACCCTCTTACCTAGGTCTACATTTGCTTGGGCAGGCTCCAGGCTTTTTTTTTTTTTTTTTTTTTTTTCTGAAGCTGGAAACAGGGAGAGACAGTCAGACTCCCGCATGCTCCCGACTGGGATCCATCCGGCACGCCCACCAGGGGCAATGCTCTGCCCACCAGGGGGTGATGCTCTGCCCCTCCAGGGCGTCGCTCTGCCGCGACCAGAGCCACTCTAGCGCCTGGGGCAGAGGCTAAGGAGCCATCCCCAGCGCCCGGGCCATCTTTGCTCCAATGGAGCCTCGGCTGCAGGAGGGGAAGAGAGAGACAGAGAGGAAGGAGAGGGGGAGGGGTGGAGAAGCAGATGGGCGCTTCTCCTGTGTGCCCTGGCCGGGAATCGAACCCAGGACTTCTGCACGCCAGGCCGACGCTCTACCACTGAGCCAACCGGCCAGGGAAGGCTCCAGGCTTTGAGATGCCAAAAATGTGATACCACCAGGCCTGTGCAGAAAAGAAAAATCAAGGCTTACCTGAAGCGACTTGCATATTAGGGGCGTGTGTGTATGAAGTGTGTGTGCATACGTGCGTGTATTCCTGCACTGCCTGTATATCTGGGGTGGTCAATTCTAAGGGACTTTCAAAATACGGCATTGTGATGCAGACCTTTTTCTTCTGATGAGAGCCTAGTAAAGAGAAGATCCTGCATCTTTCATGAGACAACCATAATCTTCCCTTGAATGATGGTGCAGCACAGTGTGGCCAACCAAACTGGCTTGGTGTGATGAAGGAGTTTCCTGGGGTGCAGGCCTTTCAGTGCTAAAACCAGCAAAGTCCTGGGTGAACCTGTACCAGCTGGCCACCCTGCCACCCCAGTGCCTTCAAACTGGTCTGTGCTCATTCATTTGTTGTCCACACTGCAATCAGCACAATCTTTTCAAAACAACAATCTGACCTTGTCCCCTCTGCACTAGTTAAAGCCATTTGGTGGCAATCTTGCTCTTAATACAGATTTCAGCCCTTTAACATGGCCAGAAGAGTGTCCTCTGCGAATGGGCCCCTACCTATTTTTCCAGCTTCAATTCACACCAGACCCTGGCCACATCTCCCTTTCAGTGGGTCACCTGCAGGCCACACCCCCACCCCGCCCTGTGAGCTCTGCACATGCTGCTCCCTCTGCAGAGAACGTGACTGCCGTCCGTCTTTCTCACATAGATAACTCATAATATTTTTCATATTGTAGCTTCATAACTACCCTTTTTTCAGAAAAATCTTTCCTGACTTCCCCGAGCAGACAGGTCCTCTCCTCTGTGCCCCTGTGGTGTCATCACCCCTGCCATCACTGTCCACCCACATCACCCCTGCCATCCCTGTCCACCCACATTGCCCCTGCCATCCCTGTCCACCCACATCACCCCTGCCATCACTGTCCACCCACATCGCCCCTGCCATCACTGTCCACCCATGTCCTCTTGGCAGTCGCTTCTCCCACCAAGAGCGACTCACTGCAAACACCTGTGGCCTTCTGCCTGGTGGCTTCTGTCTGTCCAGGGGAGCACCCTTACCTGCACCCAGGCTGGTACTGGAAGAGATTAGAAGGATAGGCAAGAGCTCGATCAGGTAATTTTGGGGCCATGATAGGACACCTAGATTTTATTCTGAGTCCAATATGAAGCTATTTGAGTTTTACGCTGAGGAAAATTGTGATTTGATTACATTTTAAAAGGTCACTTGGACTGCTCTATGGAAAACAGACTGTGAAAGGGCAGGTGAGGAAGCACAGAGTCCACCTGGGAGGCGCGGCAGCAGCCCAGACTCTTGTTCTGGGAGGAATCACTGTGGAGGGGTGAGTGGAAACAATAAAAAGTGGTTATTTGTAGCACAGCAGATAGAGCCTCTGAGTTTCAAGCAACAGCCACTCCCTCTGAGCCCAGGACCAGGGCAATGGCTTGAAGGGAACTAGGGACAAACAGGGAGGACCTGGATTGCTGGGCATTAAGGCAGCATCTGGGGGGACATCCTTCTGCCAGACGAAAGTGCTGGCAAAGGCCACTGTTCCTTTTCCGAGTAGCCCCCCACACCCTCGCACATACACTCAGAGCCGGCAAGAGGGTGCCGTATCTTAGTTTACATCAACCTGGTTCATACCGTTCACCGCCCAGGTGAACCTGAGACCCCACCCTAACCAATTTGTGGGCCCGCCCAAGCCATTTTCAGTGACTTTTCCATACAAACAGTCTGTCTTGGCTCATGCTTTGGGCTTTCCTAAAATTTCTCAAATAAGCAGCATCTGGCCTCCACACATCCCATACCTCTTTCTAAGTAGCCCCAGGCCTAGCACTAGTAGCAGTCAGCCTTGGTTCACAGCTTGGCCTCTCCTGGGCACCACTAAACCCAGCAAAAGTATTAGCCATTTGCACACTGCTCTGCAGCTCATGCTGGGTGGCCCCAGGCAGGGCACAGGCGGTGGCTGACATTGCACATCCTGGGAAGTCCCAGGGCCAGTGCACCCAATGGACAGCTTCAGACCACACCAGTGTACAACCCTGCCACCTCCAAGAGTAACACACTCAATGGGCAGATCCTGTGAGCACCAAAGCCCCTTTGAAGAAAGTCCTGCTCCATAGGTCAACTCCTACACAGCAGTTCATCCACAGTAGTCAAAGCCAGTCCTCAAAGTGAATCAGTCTGGGCTCAATTCCTCCCAGTGATGCTAAGAGCGATCAAGGGCCAACTGCAAGAGGAGAGTGCACACAGTCTACACTGGCCACACCTGGCACACCCAGTGCAGGGGACTGGGGAGGCTGTGCCACTGGGCCCTACAGGACGCCTACTACACAAGGACACTCTACTGAGACTGGGAGACAGAGCAGCTGTACCTCGTACAGAGAAACAAATATAGGGAAGCTGCCAGAATGGGAAGACACAGACATATGTCTCACATGAAAGAATAGGAGAAATCTCCAGAAAAATAACTAAAAACAGAGGCAAGCAAACTACTACATGCAGAGTTCAAAACAATGGTTATAAGGATGCTCAAGGAACTTATCAAAAATTTCAACAAAGAAATAATAAGCATAAAAAATTACATAGAAATCATAAAAAAGAACCAGTTGGAAATGAAGGATATACTAACTAAAATAAAGAATAATTTATAGGGAATCAACAGTAGAGCAAATCAAGTCTAGAATCAAATCAGAGATTTGGTATATAAGGGAGCAAAAAACACCCAACCACACCAAAAAAAAAATCCAAAAAAAGAAGATAGTGTAAGGAGCCTCTGGGACAACTTCAAGTGTACCAACATTCCCATCCTAGTGGTGCCAGAATGAGGAGAGAGAGATCAAGAAATTGAAAACCTATTTGAAAAAATAATGACAGAAAACTTCCCTAACCTGGTGAAGAAAACAGACATACAAGTCCAGGAAGTTCAGAGAGTCCCAAACAAATTGAATCCAAAGAGGCCCACATCAAGACATCATAACTAAAATGCAAAAGGTTAAAGACAAAGAGATCATCTTAAAAGCTGTTAGTTACCTACAAAAGAGCTCCCATAGGACTGTCAGCTGATTTCTCAATCACTTTGCTGGCCACACGGGATTGGCAAGAAATATTCAAAGTGATGAAAAGCAAGGACCTACAACAAGATTACTCTACCCAGCAAGGCTGTCATTTAGAATTGAAGGAGAGATAAAGAGCTTCCCAGACAAGAAAAAGCTAAAGGAGTTCATCACCACCAAACCAGTATTATATAGAAATGTTCAAGGGACTCCGTTAAAAAGAAGAAAAAATAAAGATAGAAAAGTATTAACAATAAAATATCAATAAATACATACCTATCAACAACTGAATCTAAAAAACAAAATAAATTAAAAAGCAGAACAGAAACAGCTTATAGATACAGAGAACATTTTGATGGCTGCTAGATGGGAGAGGGGTTCAAGGCTAAGACAGGGGAAAGGATTAAGAAGTACAGGTATAAGCTGATTGTTACAGAATATTCGTGGGGATGGATGTAAAGTGCAGCATAAGGAAAACAATCAACAATATTCTAATAACTATGTACGGTGTCAGATGGCACGAGACTTGCCTGGGGTGCAAGGAGGGGACCGAGTCAGGATCAGCACGGTCACTCACTGAGTTATATGATGTCTAATCACTGGGGTGTACACATGAAACTAATATATTATTGCACATGTCAATGATGATTGAAAAATAAAAAATGATTAAAAAACAAAGTTTTAGATCAGCTCTAGTCAAGCAGATTACCAGAGAAGGCCTTCTGAAGTCTGTTTCCTTTGAGTTGGTTCTTGGGCAGGGATTGAAAGTCTTACTCTTTTTATGTATGAAATAGGGATAAACATATAATGTATACTCAGTTTTTCTGTGGCATTAACAATTCATCGGTGGGGGTGGGCCATTAGGAAGATGTCTAAAAAACGGGATTAAAAATGAAAGGTTAGAAACCCTATTACAGACTATCAGACAGGCTGCCGGCTCCTGAGGACCAGCAGGTGCTTTCGCACTGGCCTGGGATGGCCCCTGGCCTCCTGGACCAATAGTCCTAAAACTGCCCTGTCACGTTTCCTTGGAACTGTACAGACACTGACTAATTCACCTTCTCAATGGGAAGATGGTCCAGTAAGATAAGAGAGTCATTTGCAAGCCAGGCTCTCTAAACACAGACACTCCTGTGTGGACACTTTCGAGAAGTGCGGTGACGGAAGGATGTTTTCGCAATTGCAAATCCTGTGGGTCTCAGCTGGATTTCTCGTTCTGCGTTTGGTGTTTCTCTTCCTTTCAAGACTCTCTTTACCTCTCACCTGATGAACTCCTATGCTTCCAGCAGAGCCCAGGCACAAATGTCTCCTCCCTTGGAAATCCAGGGTAAAATATTATTTCTTCCTTTGAGCATCCAGAGCACTTTGTAAAATAATATCAATGGCACCTATTTCTTGACCACTTGGGGCTAGATATTACACTAAACATTCTACCTGAATTAAATTCATATAATCCTTCTACTCTTAATCCCTTTTACAGATAGAAAACTAAGACTTAAAGAAGTGAAGTTCTTCTCAAGGCTTGCTCAATGTTGTACAGCAAATAAATAGTAGAGACACAACCCTAAGCAGCCTCTTAGCCTCTAGGCCAGGCGTGGCCAACAAGCGGCTCGCGGGCTGGATCTGGCCCGTGATTGAATTTTTAATATTCTCCGCTACTTTAAAATCTCAGCTACTCAGAAGCAGAAGCGTCTTTGATTATTGGAAATCAAAATATTTAAGAAGATAGTGATACGTGGAAAAGAATTCCACGTGTGATTAATCAGGGTTAACTTCCAATAATTGGTCGAATGGATTCGCGATACTTCTTTATTTTTTAAGAAAATTCCATTGTAAAGATTTACAAGTTTTGTACTCATTTGTACTTGATATGAACTGTTTGACATTTAGTGGCGATGTGAAACCCACATTCTTTTAGGCAAGTTTGCCAGTGCGCAACCAAGGTCAAACAATTTGTTATTTTTGTGGTCAAGTGTGCTGAATCAAGTGGCATTGTAGCACAGACAATAGCTGCAGTTGATAACTGAAAACGTGTCCAGGCTGTTTGTAAAATGAAATAATTGTTTTATTTGCGATATAATCCCTTTAAGCTCATTCTATTAATTAAATATTGTTTTGATTGATTGTGATATAGTTTGGATATTTATATGGGATATAATTCTATTTTTATTAAAATTTATTTTTATTAAAATAACATTGTATATTAAAAGTTTTTTACTCATTTACATTTATTCATAAACAAATTACATAATAAAATTTTGTTTAATATATATTATTCTAATAAACAAATCATTTTTGTATTTAACAGTTTTTAATTTTAATATTTCATCCGGCCCGTGAAAAAAGTTTTCTTTCTAATCTGGCCCAGGGGCAAAAACTGTTGGCCATGCCTGCCCTAGACTGTCTATACAGTATACACTATTATATTACTCACCCTGCTGTGTTATACTCAGCAGTCCATGTACCTCTTTCCTCTACTACTTTCAACATAACTGACCCAGGCCATGTGTCAGTAAACAAGAATAAGTTTTACAATCAAATTCTGTTGTAAAACTGGGGTATTACTGAGCTTCATCTTCTATAAAATGGAGATATAAATGCCTACCTACTAGGTTTGTTGTCCAGATAAAATTAGGCATAACTTTTAATGCAAACACACCATAGTTTCTGGAACATAAAGGCCCATTCAATTAAACAAACATTAATTGAGGGCTTATGAGACACCAGGCTGTAGGGTGGGCAATGAGGATAAAAAAAGTAATAATAAAACAGCTCTTATGCAGCTAAAACAGTAAGAATTTAATATATTTTGGTTGCTCTCACTTCTTGAGGGAAGAGACTGTGTGCTATTATTCAACAGTGAAATTTTAAAGTTCAGGAATGCCTAGTACCAAATAGGCACTCAACAGCTTTTTAGTGAATGAGTGAAAATGGTTCACACAGTTTCAGAGACTCTATTAGGGATTATGAATAACTGTTTCAAATTAGTGGTTGACATCAATTAAATAGTTGATAAAATAACTGAAAATAAAGTGCAATGATATCACACCCAGAGTCTGAACACATTCAATTCATTTAAGCATAGAGGTACTCCTAAGCAACTCTCCAAATTAAATTCACAGAGAAAAATGGAATACTATAACCTGAACAATGTACAAATAATAATATATCTAATAATACCCAGGAGGGGAGAGGAGAAAAAGATACAGTTTCAAAAGTGCTGCCCTTCAAAAAAAAAAGGGGGGGGTGGAGTCATCTTATACTGTCTAAAGAAAAAAGTATTCATAAAAACAGCAGTATAATTCATGACAATGACTCCTACCTCTTAATATTTTTACTTTAGCCATAGAGAGATTTTTAAAAAGAAATAATATACCTTGAAATGAGGTAGTAATTTGAAGTTTAACTATTCTTTATTTTCAATTTAGTTTCTTTTAATGGCTTTAAAATTTTTAAAGTTATTTTTGTTATAAATAATATATTCAATTTTATAAAAGTGTTTCTATCTAAGCACTCATCCATCCATAGATAGATAATAGGAACTGTATTATTTGAGATGATTTTTAAAGATTGTTTTCTTTATAACTTTCTGCCTTATTACAATTCTTGATAATAAACATATGTAATTCTTAAAAAGTGATCTCCCTAAAAATAAAGAGAGAAAGTATGCCAAAATGTAGTTAATTCTTCCTGTATAGATGATTATTTTCTTCTTTGCACACTCTTGTATTTTTTTAACATTTCCAAAAGGATTTTGAAAGGGCTTTACATTAGACTCTACACTTATGATTATGTTTCTTTCCTTTCCAGTTAGACTCTAAAATAGAAAGTACGTTTTTTATTTATGTTGCAAGTGACGTCTTTAAAATGACTTGAGAATCCAACTTGCAAAGCAGAAGACTGGATTCTTTTGAATGTTCTTATGCAATCCAAATAAATTCAGTAGAGAGATAATAAATGGCTATAATACAGATGTTTACATTTTTAAAGGTTTTTACATGAAGATGAGAAGATTATGAAAGTGATTATGAAAAGCTTCAAGATGTCAGACTATGTCTGATGGAGTCTTTAAGACCAGGATCTTGAACTAAGTGGCTTTCCTTGTCCCATTGTGGTTAAGACATACTTAGTGAATGTCAACATCTGCTTGCTATAATAAATATCAAACTAGAATAATGTAGCTATTACCTTCTAATTCAGAATAATAATCTAAAATACACAAATGGTTACATAGTTGTTTTAAGGACTAGCTTATGCAAGACATTTGAGAAATGGCAGCTAAACTATCTGAGCTGTTTGTGTTTTGTGGAAGGTGCCATAGCAACAATTTTCATTTATAAAGGTTTGGGAGAAACGTTGGGATTCTGACTTATTCCTTAAAATAACTCAAGAAATTTATTGTTTCATGTATCTTAAAATTCTAGTTAGAATAGAATCCAGTATTCCCTGGGTTTTGTATGATTATATTAATATTACCGAAACTTTTTAATTCGGTGAGCCTCTTAGATGTAAAATTTAATCGTAAGCAATTCCTTCCTTTAATTTATAGAATAAAAATATATTTTTCTTTCTGTTACTTTTTGAAACTGTCTTCCCTGAATGAAAGTTTGTAGTTTATGGTTTCTTTTCTTTCTTTTTTCTTATAAAGAAAGGAAAAACACTTTCTTGAAACTACATTTGTGAAATACTTTAACTCCTATTGCATTCTGTCAAAATGTGGGTTGGCATTTTTCTAGCCTAGGAGTTAATAACATTCATAGAGAAAATACTAGTATTTTAGATTTAAAGAAAATTGAGAAGTTATTCATCCCATACCCTCTCCCTCCCAATGCAGGACTCCCTCATTCATTGATGACACTCATGAATGACCATCCAGTCTCATCTTGAACTCTTCCAAGGCAAAGTGTTCTAGAAACCTCTGACATTCCAGAGAACCCTAAATAGATATACATACATTTTTAAATGTTCCCTTATTCTGAACCGAGTCTGTTTCCATTAGTATCTTTCCACTGGTGCATGTTCTCACTTCCAGAGTTGCAATGAGAATCCAGTTCCTCTCCCGGACAGTAGCCTTTTGAACATCTGAAAGACAGTGCTGTTTCCTGAGGCATCCTCTCATGCTGACTAAAACATCCCCATCTCTTCAGCAAGCCCTCACGTGGAAGTGTTCCCATCCTCACAAACCTGCATGTCATCTCACTATTCCCTAGCGTATCAGTGACAAAGCAGGGCCCACAGCTAATAACAGCTTCTCAAAAAATTCCAAAAGTTGTTCCAAGATCACAAATACAGTTCTTGCAACAATCACATTAAATCATGAGACAAACATGTCTTAAATAGCGAGATTCTATCTTACTATCTCTTCATCTCTCTTCCATGTCAGTTTCCTCTTCACCATGTTTTTCTGCCTTTGCAATTTTGAAGAGCATTCTTAAATTACTCTTGGTTGCAAGTAACTGGAACTGATTTTTGTCTACCTTAACAAAAAAGAAGCATATCCAATTTCATGAAATTCATGGGCAATTTCATGAAATCAGAGTAAGAACTGAAAAGCCAAAAGCGGGAAGAACAGGAAGCAGAGCCTGCCAAGTGGCCTTGGGGACAGGGCTCCTACACTGTCTCCCTGAGCCACTTCACTGATGAGATTCAACTCCAGAACCTGTAGTCACTGCAGTCCTTCACCCTTAAACCAAATTCTTGGAGATGTCCCTGCTGTCAGTAGCCCTGGCCAGGGACATGGTGTGCGTATATGGTACCCATGATTGTATCTGGGGGTCATTTTCAGAGAAAGGAAAATGGATGCGAACAAGATAGATATCCAAAATTACTGTACTTCTAAAGGAAAGTGATATTCAGAGATATTTATGTTTCTTTTAATTTCCCTTTGTTTTTTTCTCTTTTGCTTGATCCCCAGTAAAGTAGCTATTTTGAAATTGGTGTTCATCCTTAAAAGAACTCAGGGAACTTCTTGGAAGTAGGTAAAGGAATAAGAATTACGAACATGAAGAATCTTTAAGAAACTTGGAGCAATATCTCCCCCAGGCTGTTGGGAAAGGAGGGGGTAGGCTCTAGATCAGTAGTTTTCAACCGACAGTCCACAGACTGCTGCTGGTCCACCAGAAAATTTGTGAATGTCTGCTAAAGACTTAACCACCCTGATGTTGTATGAAGACTATCGTCCCAATAATTATAGACCATATAATCTTCATACAATATCAGGGTGGTTAACTCTTTTATGGACCAGCACAAAACTTCTGAAGGGCTGATCTGTCCAGCGGTGGTTGAAAATCACTGCTCTAGATCATGGTGGAGTGCAGAGCCAGGTCCTGCTTCCTGGCAGTGTCTCCAGAAAAGCCAGAAGACCTCACCCAGGGCTGCATGTGGTACATCCAGGTAGGAGGAACCACCAGAAATATCACCAAAGGATTTCTGTGGACCAGGAATGACCTGAACATCTGCAACTAAGAGAGACATGTGAGCAGAAACTCTAGGTGCTACAGTGTAACCTGTTGGTCATATGACTCAGTAACCATAGAACCCCTCTCCCAATACTGATTGGCAATGTCAGCCGTCTGGCCTTCATACAACTCTGGAGAAAGACATGACCCTAAGAAGGACTGAGGGTAAGTCTTCCTTCCCAGAAGGAAGAAGCTTTAAACAGAAATGAACATGGCTTGAAAAAAAAAATAGAGATGAGACATCTCTTTTATATACCTGTTTTTGTAGATGGATATTCTCATCTGCTACACTTGAATGGAAAAGACAGAAGCCGAATGAGAACTGAGTGGTTCTGCTTCCTCTCTCTGTGTGAATTTGACCTCATCTTTCTCAAGCAGCAGAATGTGTACATCATACACTGTAAGGTGAAAAGCCCTCTTATAAAAACTGGCTTAGCAATTGTTTTCAAATCCTCTTGTTATTCATGACTTACTTTTCTGATGCTATTCCACTGGACCCATGTCATACTCTCTATATACAGTATGTGTAGTCTTAGACCATATACCTCTTTTCACTTCTTCTAGATATTTATTCCTCCTTAGATGTGGTTTGAGAACAAGCCCCCTTTGGAGCCCTTACCTACTTCTTCCTTCTGCTTTGTCATTTGCCCAACTAGTGACTATGATATCAGAATTTTGTTTATCTTTTAAAATTTTTTAATTTATTTGGAAAGAACACTTTTTTTTAAGAGAGAGGAGAGAAGATAGTGAGACAAACTTCTGCATGCACCCCAACTGGGATCCACCTGGCAACCCTCATCTGGGACTAATGCTCCAATCAACCAAGCTATTTTTAGCACCTGAGGCTGACACTCAGACCAACCGAGCCATCCTCAGCACCTTGAACCAATCGAACCATGGGCTGCGAGAGGGTAAAAAGGAGAGAAGGGAGAAAAGGTGAGAGCAAGAAACAGATGATTGCTTCTCTTGTGTGCCCTGACCAGGAGTCAAAACTGGGATTTCCAAACTCCAGGCCAATACTCTACCTACTGAGCAAACATGCCAGGGCTAGAAAAAACACTTAACATGAGATCTAGCCTCTTAACAAATTTTTAAGTGTACAATACACTATCATTGACTACTGGTACAGAATATTGATTTTCTTAACAAATTCTGCATTAGTGAAGATCCTAAATCTAGTCAACACTGCAGCAATTTGGAAGCTATTATGTTTTACCCAAAAATATAGATAGATAGATAGATAGATAGATAGATGATAGATAGACAGATAAAAAAAAAACAAAAAACAAGCCCTGAACACTGCATCTGAGATTTGACTGTCCTCTCATTTTTGTAGTTGGCAGGCCTGTTACTTCCTGAACAGAAGTCAAGTGATGTCACAAAGCCCAAGGAGTCGGTTGACTTGGATCTATTCTTGGCTGTGCCACTGACTGTGAGTGACCTTGGGCAAGTCACTTTTTATCTCTCCATCTCAGTTTTCTCAAGTGTACAACTAGAAAAATATCTTGTCAACTACCTAGAAAATGATTTGGGTTTAAGAATCATGGAGTAAGAAATAAGATAATGCTACTTAAGGTAACAGTTTAATTTTTTTTTCAATCTGCCACAATTTCCCTTTTGACACTATGGTATTGTAGAGTTTTAGTTCCTCAACTAATCATGAAAATTAGACTTAACTTACATTTTCAGATATTAAAAGAAATCAGGGCCCTGGCTGGTTGGCTCAGCAGTAGAGTGTCAGCCCAGCCTGTGGAAGTCCTGGGTTCGATACTCAGTCAGGGCACACAGGAGACGCAACCATCTGCTTCTCCACCCTTCCCCCACTACACCCCCCTCTCCTCTCTTTCTTATCCCCTCCCACAGCCATGGCTCGAATGCTTCAAAGTCGGCCCTGGGCACTGAGCATGGTTACACGGCCTCCCCTCAGGCACTAGAACAGCTTGGTTGCCAAGCCACGGAGCAGCGGCCCAGATGGGCAGAAAATTGCCTGGTAGGGGGCTTGCCAGGTGGATCCCAGTCAGGGTATATGTGGGAGTCTGTCTCTGACTCCCTGTCTCTCACTTTAAAAAAAAAAAAGAGAAAGAAATCAGGATCGGCTTATGACAAATCAGAAAGTGATCTTAACACAAGGCCAGTGCCCCCTATTATGCATGGTATGTTCTATTCATATTTATTTGGGGGTTGGTAGGAAAGAGTGGATTCAAAAGCCCAGTTGGTGTCCTGTAGGCAGAAGATACTACAGCAGAAACAGAGATTAAAGGAGACAGGGACATTGGCAAATGAGGACAAGACAGATGCCAATTCTGTAAATGAATTCTCTTTTCTGCAGACCTCTGGGCTTTTAAAAAATTATGTGCAAAGCTTCCCAAATATGAGCTAGGCTTAGAAAAATTTCAAAAGTGACTGTCTTTATTTAAAAGAGAAAGGATAATCTCTTTAATGCCTAAAAAAAGCAACTGTTGCTTTTCACTAGATCCATACCCAGACTACTGCACTTTATTTATAACTTATCCTGCTTTGAAAGTTAAAAAAATTTGAAAGTCTGTCATGCTATCTGTGGCTTATTGGACAGAAGGTGGATTGCAAGCCCAGCAGGCAGAATAATTACTACCCAGGTCCCATTTACAGCCATACCTTTCAGCAAGCATAATGACTTCTCTGAGCCTGATTTGCTCATCTATACTAGAGGTATAGTATCATCTACTTCCTGCACAGAGGTATCTACTGACAGATTGGGTAACCTAGGTAAGGGGCTTAAATCTCCTGCTTTAAGCACAGGATGGACACAGAGGGAACATACAACTCATGCTCACTGCTTGCCCTTGCAGTACACTTAAAGGGCATTTTTCTTAGAATAGAACATCACCAAGTTATATGGACTCCATGGTGTAATGATGAGAAGTCAACTTCATTAGTACACACAGGGCCAAGACCGTAGAGATGAGCTTTTAGTCAATGAACAGATCAAAATAGCAATACACCCTTTGGAAAAGGTGACAAACATTTTAGTTACTGCCTTTTGGGACGGAAGATATTTAACATAGTATCTTTCCAATTGAAATTCTCAAAGAGGAGAAAGATCATTAAATAAATGCTAAGACAACCCTCCCCATGCTTGTTCAGCAATTCTTACAATACCAAAGAACAGACAGACTATTCTGTAATACTTAGAGAAGCTGAGACATTGGAAAGAGTTATTGGGGAGCATGAAAAAGTACCACGGTCACCTATGTGCTACTTAGAGGGTTTTCACTCAACCATAGATGATGCCATTGTTTCAGAGAATTTTACTGGAACTTGTGCAAATGTCAAGGTTTTGGGAACTACTGTTTCCCAAAATTATCATACTAACTAGATCACTGGGGTTAATTTCTAATAAATAGACAAGTTCTCAGCTCTCTCTCTGAAAATCCCCTATTTTTTCTTCCAGGTTTCACAGAAGCAATCATTGGAGAAAGCATCTGAGCCTGAATGAGGGTGAATACTCATATGGGCAAAAACAGCACAACAATGCACTGCTTCATTAGATGGATTTTTATATACTGGCCTGACCTGTACAGGTCATCCCATGTTCTCTGTGCTTCCTTCACAAAAACGCTCACTGGAGCACTCCTACTGGGATGTTAGTACTAGCACCTTCACAGCAGAAACAAAATGGTATTTCCTGTTCTTCTTTAAAGCCTTATCTACCCTACCCAATCAGCTTTTCTGGCTGCATTTGCGATTTGTCCATATTCTAATGATCAACACGAATATTAAAAAGCCCTGCCACACTGCATACCTGTTGTATAGGCCACTCAGAAAGTTCACGGGAACACACAGTGCCTTCAGCAGAGACATTCAGGTTGCAGAAACATGAGAGATTCATCAAATTGCCACTGCCTTTTCTCACTCCGCCATTTAAGGAAGCTTCGAGGTCAACATCTAGAAATTTTGACTGACTGCGCTCTGGACTCAAAAACTGAGAATATAGTTTGTTCTAACCATCAACCTTTGTTTTTCCTTTATTTCCACAGACACCCCCCTTATTAAATGCATGATTGCTCACACTGTTTAAAAAAAAAAAAACAGGCTCAAAATAAAGTCACTTGTGCTGAGCCCATGTCACCAAAGTAAGACTTAATACCTAAGCTAAATGTAGTTTAAGCCAATGGTCCCCAACCATTTTGGGCCATGGACCGGTTTAATGTCAGAAAATATTTTCACAGACCAGCCTTTAGCGAGGGATGGATAAATGTATCACGTGATGGAGACAAGCATCAAGAGTGAGTCTTAGATGGATGTAACAGAGGGAATCTGGTCATTTTTTAAAAATAAAACATCGTTCAGACTTAAATATAAATAAAACGGAAATAATGTAAGTTATTTATTCTTTCTCTGCGGACCGGTACCAAATGGCCCACGGATTGGTACTGGTCCGTGGCCCAGGGTTGGGGACCACTGGTTTAAGCCTCTCCCAATAATGTAATCTTAAGCAGTCAGTATGGAATTATCTGGTCAGCCTAGTGAGGTAATCTTCCTGATAGACTTCTGCCTTCCCTCAAAAGGAAGGCAACCTTTCCTGAGAAAACTCACTCTGCTAGAATAACTTTCTTGCCCTTCCTCCTTCTACTCATAGATGTCTCTCATTTTGCACAGTTCTTTGGAGTTCTTTTCTGTCTGCTAGATGGGATGCTGCCCAATTAATGAATCACTCAATAAAGCTAATTAGAGCTTCAAACATTATTCATTTAAAAATTTTTTTACACCAGATAGAGAGTCCTAACTTAGATGCACACCTGACTCCCTTCTGGACCTCATTTCAGGAGGCACACCTGTTTAACTGGACTGACTTAGTCCTGGGACTGAGAGACTGATTCAACAAGATGGGCAATGCATTTAAATTTGTCATTTTCTGCTTTCTCATCCTTGTTCCAATCTATATTTTCTCTCCTTTGCAGATCTCTTATCTTGCAAATCCTAACCCAAACTTTCTATAGCTACCAGCTTAGCCTTTGATACATGCAACTTCCTGGTGGGGAGAAGCAAGCTTCAAAGGGCAGAGTAAGGGGTACTAGATCATACTACCCCAAATATGCTTACTTGGTATATGGATTATTCTGAGCTAAAGGCCACTGAGAACCAGCAGATACAGGAAAGCTCTAAAATCAGTGCACAACTTTTTCTTTTGTAAAGGAAAGATATTTATAAAGACATTTTCACTTATAAAAGTTATCTATTCCCATGCCAGGAAGAGGAGAAAGTGTAATAACAAGAATAACCTAACTTAAACCTCCAATTAACAATCTTATTAAACAACCCTTGTTTATCCTACCTTTCTGGTCACCTTCTCATAACTTGCCTTCCCAACCTAGAAGCACAAGACTCCTTTTCCTTTAGCCTAAGATGGTATTTAAGCCCAAGTTCTCTCCCACTCCTTAGAGTTACTCATGTCTGGGTACTCTCATATGTAAGTGTGATACACATGATAATCAATCAACTTCTGCTTGCTTTTTCTGTTGTTATAAAAAAAAAAGTCTCACTTATCTCCAAAATATTTCCCCCAAAAGCCTGTGACTCAGAAGACCAAGGTAAGAAAGTGTTTAATTTGAAAGATGTTTGTCTTTAACAATGATATAACTCTTTACTAAGGAGAAGTAAGCATAGCCTAATAAGATAGAATACAATACGTCTGTTTTGAGTAAGGTAAGAAAGTAGATGAAAAAAAATAAAAAGAAGAACAAAAAAAAATAGCTAGCAGCCCAATTTCTGCAGAGGTGAATTACAGAGGTCTTAATCATTTCAGCAAAGTGGTGAGGTGGCATGGCCCAGAGCAAAGACCAACTCTTCCTTTGCCCCCAGTCTCAGATATATACTATGGCATTAAATATTCAAAGCCTAAAGAAACAGAAAAATACAGATTACTCAGAGACATGTTTTCCACCTAGCCAAAGCAATTGAGAAACCTAGATGGGAGGGAATGGTCCGTTTCCCAGAACCTTACCTTTTATATGTTCACACGGTAAGAAAGTTCACAGCCTGCTTTCCATCTTTCTAGTTTCATAATTATAATATGACAGGCACACAGGTGACCGCTTTGTCAGCACTTCTACACAAACACTAAACACAGGGATGTTTCAGTTCAGCCTGTTGGTGCAAGCTCATATTTGTTCCACAAGGATTTAATTCCCAAAGTTTGCCTTCTCTACAAGATCAAGCAAATCAGATTGATGACTATAATACTGCCAACACACAGGCTGAGACCTGCTTGTGAATAAAGTTGATTTTTAAGACAGAGACTACGAACATCTAAAAATAATGACGCCTGTGAAAACGAAGGCCCAACAAGAGATTCTGAGTAACTCCCAAATATGATCTGCCAACACTGGAATCACTGTATATTATTAAATATCGCTGATAAATTTTAATAATTATACAAGTAAAGTTTTAATAAGAAAACCATTAAAGGTAAGATCATCCTATTTGCCTGGGATGACATGCACAAGTCCCAAGCTTGAACAAAACTGGAGTCTGAGTCGCTGTAGATGAGGAAGGAAAGAAGTGTTTCTGAATTCTCTGGTAAGAATGTATAACATAATCCCATCAACTTCCATTGTGCTCCCACTCTTCACATTGCCCTTTCTTTATGGACAGTTCTATCCATTTTATTCCTAAAAAAGGAGCAAGGCCAGGGTGTGGGGGCCACCCTCAGACAATGATAGTACCCAGAGGACCCCACTCCCTTGGTCAAAGAAAGGTTAAGCCTGTAACCAAGGACTGATCACAGTATTTTCTGAGATTCACTTTGGAGCAGGAGATGGAGCATCTAGACTACAGTGCTAGATGGATGTGAATCTAGAGCTTCTGAAGGCACTGAGAGGACTAGGTCAAAGAATAAAACCAAGGCAGAGAAAGAAAAGACAGAACTGAAAGACATAGAGACAAAGAGACAGAAAACCACCAATCAACCAGAAAAGCATCTGAATATCAGGATCCGGCTCCGGTAGACCAGCTTCCTCACCAAGACATTAGAGCTTGGTCATGACTCAGTTATGTTAATCCAAAATGTTCACTGTTGCTTAGAATTCTTTCTGGCTTCCCATTCATATAACAGAATGGACCCTCACTAATATAACAGGCAATGTACTCTAAATTTCAAAGTATCCCCCAAAAGTAGATGAGACTTTTAACCTCTCTAAATGAGAAAACTGAACCACACAGATATTCAGTAATGACTTGCTGTTTTCTGCATGAGCAAAAAGAAATACATTATTCTTCAAGAAGAAAAATATTGTAAAACAAGTTCTTGCATGCTGGCAAGTTAGAGTTTCTTCAATTCCTAGGGACATTTGAAGAAAAGCAGTTTTGCTTCTACTGGGCAGAAGCCAATGCATTCACTAGTGTGTAAAAAAGCACAATTTACCAAGTCAGTGCACCGAAGAGCCAAGGAAAAAGCAGCAGCCTCGGACAGACCCAGAGGTCCAGAAACCTTCTCTAAAGCTGCATCTTTAATGCATCTCAATAGAGCTTGCTAAGCATTTGTGCAGGATGGTGAGAGAAATGTCTGTCTAAACACATGTGGCGTCACTCAGAGCCACCACTCTAATCAGAATCCTATAAGGAACCTGAAGACTTTCATCCCCCATTAGCATCATCTTTAACAACTAAAAGGATAGAAAAAGACAATGGGGGACAATACACATTTTAGAGACAGAACACTGGCCTTCATTATCCCTGTTGGCAAGTATTATTAATATTAATAACAGCATTAATTCCCCACTTAATATGTGACAAGAACTACTCTGTATTTTGACTATATCATCTCATTTAATTATTACAACTTCCACGATAAGGCAGATATTATTATGATTTTACAAATAAGGATCCAAAGTTCAAAAGGATAAGTGACTTGCTAAAATCACTCAGCTAGTAAGTGGCTGGCCCAGAATTTGAACCCATGCGACAGGTTTATGAGTTTAACCTTGTGATAAACTGCCTCCTAACTTTGATCTATTGTTTCCCTCCAGTGAGGTCACTGTTCCTTAGTTCCTGAAGTATATCTAAAGGCAATTTATTCATTGATCCTACTACTGGGCTATAAACACAGATGAGAAAAAGGACGGTAATGGTTAGATATCTCTGACCAAGAAGACCCAGGACTTTTATAACACATTTAAAGCATATCTCCCACAAAGACAGGCTGGTATGTAACTCTCAGCTTTACTGTTTCCCCTCCTTAAAAAAAAAAAAAGGTTAATAAGTCTAATATCTAAATGATCTTTTAGTAAGCCCGAAGAATAGCTGAACAAGGGCTGCTGAATCCCAATGGTCTGCCCATGACATGCTATCTTAACTAGATAACACAACATATTCTCTCTCCCAAGAACTTAGATCCCCCAAGGTGGCATAGCATATGATGACACATAACCGATATGCAAACACAGATCATGCTTTAGCACAACTGGAACACTATGAAAAAAAGTCAGATGCTAAGCTACTTGACCTGGTCCTCTTAAAGGCTTAGGTCTGAACATTCACCTTTCCAAGATTGAAACACTCTTATTGCACAAGTCTGCACCACAGGTCCTGGGCTCCATATTCAGCCCATCAGTAACTTGTGAGTGCCAAAGTCAAACTCTCCAAAAGTAAGCAAGCAGCAGCGTGGATGATTAAAACAAAAGGTTATTTTTGTTGTTGCTGCAATCTCAACTGCAAATGAGGAAAAAGAAACTCCCCCAATTCACGCGCTGCTGCCAGCCATTTGTCCTTTTAGTTAAATGAGGACTTGGCTCTGGCCTCAGAGGGCAAGGGCATTGCCTGTTATTTGGGGGGTCAACACTTACACGGCTGAACAGAGTCTGCCTTCGCAAAACTTGAGGAGTTCTGACGGAGGAAGAGAAATAATGGTGGTGGAGGTGATGGTGATGATGATGATGAAAGAAGAAGCCGGTGATGATGAATGTCACCTATAAATACAAGCACAGAGCAGCAACAATATCCTTCTATACCTTGTCAATCATAATCATGAAGCAGTTTCCATTCCCTAACCAACCCCACTGAGGCGTTCCTCCTCGGAACCAAACACACCCAGCTTCCAAGTAGAGCACTGCATCCCTTCCTCCCCCCGCCCACCCCTCAGCCCGTCCACCCATCCTGTGCCAAGCTGGGAATGAGACTGCACTGGCGAGTCAAGAGGGCCGGGACCTGAGAGAGTATAAAAAACGACAATTTTGTAGTGAGGAGATTTAGGGCGACCCTGGAAGCCCCACCAATGCACTTGGGACCCGCTCGGTTGGGGAGCTAAAGGGACGGACGCAGTTGGGGAGGAAAATAGGTAGCGGGTCAAAACAGATTTGGTGCCTCTTTGCGAGAGCCCCGAAGCCCCGGGAAGAGGAGGCAGCCTTCGGTCGGGAAAAAGTAGAGGCGCGCAGACCGGCAGCGAGACAGACAAGTCTCTGTTTACCTGACCAGGTCCAGCAGCCCTAGACGCTGCAGCGAGGATGCTGCGCTGAAGCCCAGAGCCAGAAGCTAAAGAGGCCGCTGCGCCGGCCTCCGTGAAGGCCCCGCCCCGCCCCCGCCCCCAGCCCTGAGGTCCCGCCTCTCTAGCACGCGCCGGCCAGACGAGCTGTTTGGGGGAGGTGAGCTGTGGACTGATCGGCAGGGCTGCCGACCAATAGAAACGTGCAGCGGCGCCCAGGGTGCAAGTCTAGGGCGCGTTGGGGTTATTGGGCAACGCAAGTCCAGGCTGCCAGGTTGGAGGCAGGGGTCGGTAGGCTAGATAAAAGGTGGACAACCCCGGCCACGGCTAAACCCTTCAGCTTGTCTTTGCCCCAGCACCTCTCAGAGCGCTTGCTCTGGACTAGCTGGAAGCAAAGCGGGGAAGGGAGCCGGTCCGTGACTCTCGAGATTCCCACGCCCTCAAGACCCGGCAAGGCAGTGCAGTCCCAGTGGTCAGGTCAGCAGCCCCTGCCGCTGTACCCACAAGCAAGCCATTATAAGTGCGACAAGAAACCAAAAAGGAAAACCCAAAAATAGATTCACACGTAAACCCAGACTCTTGTTAGTCTTTCTCACACCCCCAAGTCTATCTCCAAATAGTGTTTTAACTAACCGCTGGCAGGTAAATTACTTTGACTACTTGGAGTTGAGCTGAATTAAGCGGAACAATGAACTAGGGCAGTGATTATTTACCAGTGTGCCTCGTCACATTGGTGTGCTGCAAGAATGTTTAAAACACCACATTGACCTCTGTTATCTTAGATTGTCAAATAAAAAAAAAAAATGACAACAGCCAATACAACAATATCTTTCTGGTATGAATGAGTCACAATTATACATATTTTTTTCTGTAAGATCAGCAAAAAAATAAAAATAAAAAAATACATTTTTTGGTGTGCCACAAAATGTTAGTAATTTAAGTGTGCCATTAGATGGAAAAGGTTGAAAATCACTGAGCTAGGTAGTGTGTTGGCTATTGAGGAAAGAAAGACTGAGTCTACATATCATGAGGCCCGGGCCTCATAATAGTAGCTGCCTGCTTGTGGGAAAAGCTCAGAGTTCAGGATCTTATTGCTATTGTTTCTGTGCTGGTGAATCAGTGTACACCTCAATCCAAGGTAAACTATTTCCCCCCAAATGTCAGATCATTCCTGGAATTAACTATCTTAAAACATTTCCCAAGATGATTGAAGGCCTTAATTATATAGCATTTCTGTCTGTTTCAAGTAGTTTAGTCAAGAAAGAGCAGTCACTGCCTTTAATCTGCTTCTGATAAGTGCAAAATTTACCATGCTTCTGGTACTAAAGAAGAGATTCTAATAATATGTAAGTATGGAAAACTTAGGCAAGATATTATACAGTGATTTTCTTCCTCTCAAAATGTTTTTTTCTAGAAATAATAACTTTTGGGAATTCTGATTTATTCTTACTCATAATATTAGCCAAACACAGATAGGCTTTTTATCTATAGTTATCTCCTTCAAACCACATATCTACCATGTGTAAACTTTACCTTGTGATAAGAAAACTGAAGGCCCAAGGGGGTCATGTAATTGTTCTAGCAGCACATAATTAGGGGTCGAGTCAATACAGGGTCAACACTTCTGTTTAAAACTAATCATTATGAATTAGAAGAACAAGAAGCATTAACACAACTCATTTCTTTGAAGGTTTTGTTTTGTTTTGTTTGGGGTTTTGTTCTTTTTATTGTTGTTTTTTACCTGAAAAACTAGGCTAGCAGGACTTGAAACTGCAGCTTCCAAAGCACTTCCAAGAGTGAAGCAGCACCACTGATGTGTTAGAAGCAATAGCAAGTCAGCTTTGTAAATAGAGGGGAGATGTGATTTGATATTGATGGGAAGGAAGTAAATTTTTTCAGGGCTTGAGTCTAACTAGACTGCAATTGAAGTAGGAATCTTTTAGAGTAAACTAGCAGAATAATATCCTGGAAAGAAAAAAGAATATAACCCAAAGTCTTATCCCAGCATTGTTACAAAAGCTTTCTGAAGAGATTGATAAAACCTATTCTGACCTTTAATGAAACTTGGAAATATGTACTTGCTCTAAGTTGGGGAGGGAGGAACGTGTAGGTTTAAAAAACAACAACAATAAAGAAATTTCCTAAAGAGGCCATTATAAAGAAAAAATATAAGTAAATTAAAGGCTATAGATCAATACAAAGATATACACTAATTAACAGGTTAGTGATATAGACATTTAGGATTGTATGTGCTTCTCATTTAATAAACAGTTACTAAGTGCCTAATATTACCATATTTCCCCATGTATAAGATGCACATTCTTTTGAAAAATCTGGGGTCTAAAAACTGGGTGCATCTTAAACGTGGTTGTAGATTTATTTTACTTGCATTTCTCGCTTTTTTGCACTTGTTTTTGCTCTCATTGTTGAAGACAGTGATTTGTCATCAGACACAGATGAGGACAAGCTAATGGATGGAAGTTTAGACAGTGATGAGGAGTTGTATAAATTTTATGATGAATAAAACTTGATGAATAAAAATAAAAAAATATATTTATGTAATATATATTTTTTCAAATTTCGGGCCCCAAAATTAAGGTGCGTCTTATACATGGGAGTGTCTTATACTTGGGGAAATACAGTATATGTTAGATGCTGTGCTAGACTCTGGAGATATTCACTTCAATAAAACCCACTTCCTGACCTCCAGAAAGCAATTTGAAGACACGCAATCTGGATCAGAC